>NC_135554.1:19343091-19400591 GCF_964340395.1 Glandiceps talaboti
ACCACCACCACAACAACAACACAATCACCATCTTGGTTTTCCAAACTCTGTATACATTTATTAGTCAGATGACAACAAATTCTACATTCTCTTTTAGAAAGCTTGGATAGAATATACTGGGTTTCCTCAATGGTAATGGTCATTCATGAATATTCATGACTGACCAGCACTTCTTAGCTGTGTGGGGGAGAACCCTGGTTATTGAATAAATAATGGCGACGTTGACAGTTACAATAGAAATATACAACATTCCAAAAACAGGATGTACTGGCGCTTAGTATAAATATATGCACAAACTCGGGTTAAAGAAATCTCCATTGTTCATTCAAAAATATATCAGATGCTGTTAACCCTTTTCAAGAATGACACCCCATTTTAGGCTGTACAATTGAATGTAACACTGTGTAATTGTATAGCTTATCTAGAAACAATTAATTGATAAACGATAAGTTCAAAGTTGACTTCCTGGAGCCTGGAAAAACTATAAAGGCTGTTACCATTTAGCATGTTTTCAGATAAGGTTGTTTTACCACATACAGTGAATTTCACAATACCATGCAGCTTTTCTGTTTGATTCATCCACGCAGAAGCCAACAAGAAACTACATATGCCACATTTTAATATCAAGATCGCATTTTTTTGCTACATTTAGTTGAATGAAATATTTCTGTAATATTTTTTGGCAATCTAGTACGTTTGTAAACTTGTTGTTTGTTAATGGAGTGGATTTGAACCAAACTATACACCAACGCCATTTTATTATAATCTATGCGCAGATAGGATTTCACAGATAACTTGATTCAAATTTTCATTGAAATCAAACCTTAAACCATAGGCAACACACTGGAACAATTCAAACAAAACATATCAAAAAAACAATAACCAAAAACACCACATAAATATAGAAACATTACAATAACAAGTATAACATTTGACAATACGGACATTCCATATTATGAGAAGTTCGCTATACTAACTTTCATTGTACAGATTTGCACGAATAATTATGGTATTTCATCAGGATTTTGTGATATGTAAATTTGGCAAATTATTTGGATGAAAAAAAAAATTAGACAACATATGGAAGTAACTTACATATTCCAATATACAAAATATACAAATGACAAGACTTTTATAGCATAAATCAAATCGTAAAAACAGACATGACTGTTGAAAATGAATGGAAAACTTTTTAATGGAATAAAAAAGCCAGAAGTTTTGAAATTATAAGTTATAGTGTGAATATTTTGCATTCCGCCTAAGGAACAGTTTCTGTCTGAAGCAAACATGAGATCATACACTTGGAAAGGTTTCACTATTTCTGTTGTCATAAATATATAGAATACACAACAATGTCATTGCTTTGGCTAACTAAACATGTCATGGAAGGGGGGGGGTTATACTAAATATGAATTAACATTCCAAATAGTACAAATTTGTTATAAGGCACTTCCACTACTAGGACCAAATGTAATGTGAACGAGTACAGTGAAACATGTCATTCAACGAGAATCATTTTCATGAATCATCAACTTTTCCAGATTAGAGAGTTGTCCTTAATAGACAGGTGCACTGACTGTCCTTAATAGACAGGGGGAATGTGAAGGCAAGTTACAATCATAGAACTGACTGTCCTTACAAGAGTCTTGCTGTCTGATAATCTGTCCAGAGTGTGGAATTGGAGAGGGAATGAAGAATATCTGGCCAAGTATATATTATATATAATGTGTGTTATATACTCTAGTCTGTTTTTTGAACTCTAACAAAATACAGGAGCAACATTGATAAAATAGATGGAAAGGGCTCTTTTATGTGAAATTGCTATCATATGGAAGTGAACCAATGTGATTTAGGTGGACAGTGGACCCAGTGCCATTCAGGTTGACCTGAGGTGGACAGTGGATCCAGTGCCATTCTGGTGGACCCAATTTGATTTAGATGGACAGTGGATCCAATGGCATTCTGGTGGACCCAATGTGATTTAGATGGACAGTAGATCCAGTGCCATTCAGGTGGACCCAATGTGATTTAGATGGACAGTAGATCCAGTGCCATTCAGGTTGACCCAATGTGATTTAGGTGGATGGTGGATCCAATGTCATACAGGTTGATTTGGGCCAGTGACAGGATTGTAAAGCAATGTCTGTGATAAGAGCAATACATATTAAGTAAAATCTACATGTGTTCCCAAGGTGTACTACTAGTGTTCACCTAAATTACATGTAGGTGGTTTACCTATAATTAGTAAATTATGGCACAAGATTTCCACCTGAATAATGGCAGATTTTAGACTAACATCACCCTCCTTGGACAGAAGTGTCTGGAATAAACTGATGTCAATACAAACAGGTTTCACTGTACTTCACTAGGTCTACAATACAGTCATAATATCAAGTTATAAAACAACTATTGTTACATTTCAAGCAAAATAAATTATACACTCAAACTGTGTTTTAATTCTTAAACACTTTCTCTCTGTACAACTGTTTGTGATTCATATCAAAAGAAATCAACAATACAAACACCAAATGTTTTTATTAAAGTTTCAAGATGATCGGTGAAGTGGCTGTAATTCAAATTCAGTCCAATACACTAAACACAGATTTTCCTTGTTGGTGGATACACTAGTAAAAGTGATAGTACGTTTCAAGTCCACCTCAGATGGCACCGGAGGCATTGACCCTCATCTCAGGATCTCTACTGGAAGTTAGCTTGGTGTCCATACGCTTCTGTTTTTCAGTAAAAATGACAAAGTGTGACTTGAAACAGCTGGTGGTTGAATGACATTGACTCCCAAAGGTTTATACGTGTCACATGGCACCTTTGAAAAATGTCACATGGCACTTTTGAAAATGTCATGTTTTTTGCATACCTAGTATACTCACAACATTTACACACACCTAACAACATGTTTCTATGATTTAAAGGATATTTCCCACAATGTCTTGGAATAGACATGAAGACCAAACTGTATAGCTAAATTGAGTATCTCTTTTTACTAGTTTGACCACTTTCGTCAAAGTTTGATCACATATAAAGCAGTGTTTTTGTATGAGTGATAAACAGGTTATACCTGGCTATTTACTGAGGCTCTCTGCCATATACTGGTATCTTCCATATATTATGTATACACGGTATAGAATCTGTACTAGTTTTACCAGATTTGTCTGATCTGTTACCAGGGTTCCCAAACACTGTGTAAGTACCCGTTTTGTCCAAAAAAGTGTCCTTCAGATGTACACTGCCATATTCCTGGCTTTATCATGTTTGTGATTATTGCTTTCAACTAAAAGTTTTGTGTCATGGATAAAATGAAGTCTCTATATTCTAGCTCCTATAGCTCTGTAGCTTTGGATTTATTTAACCAAATTCACATTTTGTGATAGATTTAACTGCTCAGTTTTTGTCAATTTGTGTTGATATTTCCAAGATGGAATCATTTTAGACATTATTAACCAATCAGATGATGCCAATAATGTGTCATGTGATAATCTGTTTGACTAATCAGAGGAGGTGTGATATGTGTCATGGAACTTTCTCTTTGAATAATTGGGAGGATGCTAATTATGTGTCATGTGCCTAACTGACCAATCATAGAAGACTTGCTATGTGTCATGTGACTATATCTGACCAATTACAATACACTTGTGTCCTATGACTATCTCTGACCAATTACAGTCGACTTGTGTGTCATGTGACTATCTGACACAATGGTGTAGTCTACTGACTAGTTTGGATACTTGCGGAAGATGTATTTGGAGACATAGTGTTAGCTGCTTTTGGTGTTGAATGCATCTGTTGATGTTGTTCTCCGAGTAGTTTGTCTCCCTTGATGCCCCGCACACTGACGCGACTAGGTCGTACTAACAAACCATGGTTTGGTTTACAAGTAAAGTATCTCTTCCCCTGTATGGAACCATCGTTTTTACCCTTAGCTGTTCTAAGCTCCACACCTAGCCATACACCGTCTGCAAAGTGAGTTGGGCCAAGGTAACGTACAATGCCAAGTTCATTGTTGAGGTAAACGCTCATGCCTTCTTGGAGACGAAACTCCCCAGATGAAGTCAGTGATGATCTCTGTGTTCTTTGTAAGCCAGTCACACTCTTTGACCTGTTGAAAGTGGTTGACAGGAAGTGAGCAATTTTACAAAAATATGCAAATAACAGATACAATTGATAGACCCTTTCCAGGCCATAGAGGGGGCTCTTACTGAAGCCATGGTCCAGGGGTGAAAGGTCACTAGTATTCTTCATGTCGAGTTACAGAAATTCAGTATTAAATCATAGACCCGCCACTGGTGGAGGGTCTATGATTAAGTGCATCTAGATTGAAATATCCATCGTTGTTCGCACTCCTGCTAACCAAAGGCTAAACATGAGTGTCTAGTAACCAAAGGAGTGGACACAACGGTGAATCTTTTCATCTAGAAATACATCAATTTCATTTTTAAATTTTGAAAAACACTCTAACTTTCAAGAAGTTTGGCCTATCATAATGAATTATCATAATGAATTATGTCTTCACATCATACTAAAAATTCTGGCTTTGTCAGATTTCATAGTCTTCCAGCCAATCACTTGGACAGCGCCCTCTACACATGAAGAAGGTCTATTTTATGTTAGTTGATGCAAGAAGTGTATCCAGGGAGATTTAAGACTGGCTTTTAAAGACACACACATATGTGTAATGTGTGTATTTACACAATATCTGCCAGTCTTCATATCTCTCTGAACTGGAGTGCCACAATAAAGCAATTTAATGTTGATTTAATTTGTGTACATGTATTTGTTGCAGTGCGCTTTTACATTATCCGCAATGTGAACTACTATTAGTTGTGTTTTTATATAGATGCTTGGTTGTCAATAATGTTATGTACTTGCAGCAGAACCACAACAAAAGATCACATTTACAACCTCCTCACCCCTCCTGACGCTCACCCTATGGTATAACCACCAGCATTTCTATGGCATAGACCCTACTACTTCTCTCTCCAAAAGAGGGAGTGTGGTTACAGGGGGTCACATGGCTATATAAAGCTCTAGATGATTGTTCAGTGGTAGTGTATTAGGGAGATGTAGGTAGCAAAGGTTATGGGGTTATAACTCAATCACCAAATTTGCCACATCAAACGAGCAGTTTGCTTGCTGGTATCCTTGTACCTATTAATACATCATAAATGCATGGTTGCCTTCTTTAGTATGGGTAATACGATCACATCTCTTTATTTTTATTTTATATTACAATGCCAACAATTCAGTTCCGCAATACATTACAAAAACAGATGCACCAAGAAGCTATGGTGTGGGAATAGCCACGAAAAGAGCATCAAAACATGCACAAAATATACACAAATGCACAGACATAGACGAACACAGACGAACACACACTTGCCCCGGCAGACACACAGAGAAACACACGTCGTGTATGTGTGATGTAAGGTGACAGTGATCAAAGGTTTCTGAACATGATCAGGTTTGGGCACTGAAATGATGACCATGTCAGAAACCTTCAGAAGTAAAACACAAAGAGCACAAAACGGGACAAGCCATCCTACACTAGGAAAGTATTCAATTCAATATCATGGGATACAAAACTTGAGAAAACTATGTACATTAAACATTTTGTATTTTTCTTTTTTTCACTAATCGAAAGTACATTTCCTCGTAATTCCAAAACAATATTGTCCATTCTTGAAGTCTAACGATGCATCAAGTATACACGAATTTTCCTTTTCACATATTTTTGGTCAAAGTTATAGAAACACACTAATACATCAAACCTCCACTTTGCCCCACACACCACCTTTTAGATTGATAGGAATAGAGTACTACTGTCTTTTATAATGTGTCTTAATATCTAAAAAATTAAGTTGGTAAGATTCATGGCTAGCAGTGCAACATTTTGTCCTGACCTGACGCGTGACCGACCGATAAATCTTGACCTACAACTCACCTCTCCCTTTTTATTTACAAAAACCACAATAATTATCATGAAAAGGAAAATAGAACATGAAGAGCATTAGTGACATGGACATACATAGAAAATGACATGAAAGAAACATGCAAGTACACCCAAGACATCCTGATCTATGAGGGGAGAGGGGGGGGGGGGTCCGGGAGAAGGGAGGGAGGTGAGATCAAACTATCAGGCCTATGACATTAGGGGAAAAAAGGGGGGAGTTATCATACATGAATGAATTGTTGAATTCTGAAAATTAATATTCATTACACTTCCATGATTTATGCACTGCAGGAGAGACAAATGTGTTTTTTAAAAAACAAAACAAACAACAGTTTATAACTGTTTTTATCATCTTAAGCTGTATTCCTATATTTCTCATTGTGACAGAACAAATTGAGAAAAATTAATTCTGAAAATGTTAAACAGAAATGTTTGACTTTAATATAACAATATGATACCACACAAAATAATGACCTGAAGAATCTAATACATTAAATTTTGTATATCCATTCCTCCATACATTTTGTACGTTTTTTTTCTGACAAGGTTAAAGGTCACACTTCAGCAAGGTCAAAGGTCACAGCTCTGTAAACTTCAGTTAAAGCACACAATTCACATATTTAATGCTCTGTGCTCTCTCCTTTCTAATTTCCTGGTTACTCAACTATTGTTTATGTCTTTCAAATTGACATTCCTAAAGATTGCCTTGCAAGTACCATCGGGTACCACTGGGTACCAACTCAATCGTCAGTGGCTCTCATGTTTTTTTATACAATGTACATTGCATGAATTCTGAAGTATTCATGGTTACTATATATTCACAGTTATGGTATGGAGTACCAAATCACCTACTTCAGTAACACACACACTCTCATGCACTTAATCTCAAATTTAATCCCAGTACCTGAAATAGAATATTACTGCCTAGGTGCATGATAAAAATAAGGAACATTCGATTTCTTGGTTGACACCACAACTTCTGCTCCACAAGCTTCACCTTTTGCTCTATTTTGACCCTCTAGCTATTGCAGGTACCGAGAATTCTATCATTTTTCTCTATGACCAAGTTTGATATTATGCTTTTTTTTAGACTCAAATTTATTTATTTGGTAATAGAATATAGACAGTAAAAATACAAATGGAAATGGAAATACTGCCGAGGATATCACAAGAAAGCAATTGATACTTATTTCCATTGCGGTCCTCGATTTCAAAAATTCAAAATGGCGGTTGGCAAAGAACTCTGGTCACATAATTGAAGCAAGTTTGGGTAATATGGAAAATGTACATAGAAACATTAAAGTGACTTCTGAAAATGACAATACAACTAATAATATGTACATCACTCATTTTCACTGTTGGCAAGCATTTGAGACATTAAGTGGTTTTTAACCGATTTCTTTAATACACTTTTAGACTGCATGAGACTGACTTATTGAATGTGGTAAACTGTTCCATACTGTAGTAACAGAGTTGACTCTTTTCTGACTTGTTTTTTGATGTGGATAGCTAGAAAATGGAAGCAATTTCAATAGCAAAATAAGTACTGGTTGGGAAATCTTTGAACAGAATATGTTATGACTGCCCCACCAAAATAGTCACAATGTCCATAATCAGTTCATATCAGTGTTTAGTTATTAGTAGTCTGAAAGATATGTCGTGTCATGTCAGGTCTATCAGCTAGCACTCATGAAAGGGGCTGGCCAATGCATAAAGACGTACCATCATGCGTAAGGATATACCATCATGGTGCAAGATATTATGAAATATATAAAACACACTAATAAGATGAGTGTTCGCCAACATTTTGCTATCAAAATTTAATACAGTCACTTTAGTGTTTAATATCGATATTAGAGGATTATTAATCTTGCAATACCTTGTTATTGGTACCTTATCCCCTCAAAACATTGGATATACAGGATTTTCATATTCACACACAAAAAAAGGCGAGAGAGGTTGTACTAAGAAATCATAAATTGTTCACCATGGTTACAGTATAGATTTCATACTGTTTATTTTTACAATGCCAAGGTGAGTCTGTAATATGTTAATTGAAATAAACACAAAGGAAACATTTAAATTTCAAGTTGTGATGATTGAACGCAATTAAAAGCCATTTAAATGTTTGTAGTTGTACAATTAAAATCCTGAAAGTCTGGAACAAAATATGGTCTGGCTTGACAACAATCTTACTAACTGAGATATTTATTTGGTCACACAATAAAATGTAGCAATGTTAGTAAGATATCTGTCGTACCAATTGATGTTTTGTTTCACATTTCGTGATTTTAATTTTATTAGTAGCACTAACTAAAACACCGCTTTTGACTTCATTAGTCACTTTCAGTTATATATACTCTCATTAGAGTTATATAAAATGTTATACTCTCATTAGAGTTATATATTATTTACAAATTAGGACTAGCTGTAGCACTTTCTGTGAAAGATATAGTTTATGTCTAGGTTATGAAATTTCAAAAAGTTAATAGCTCGGTTATTCTATGCATTTTACATCTATTACAAATACACAATTCCCTGCATTGCTAAAACCATACTAATGTTAGTTACACGGTGACTATGGTATGAATTTGTTGCAATATTTGTAGCAATCGATTATCAGGTGGGATTTGTTGGACATCTGATGTGAGGTAATATTGTTGTCGATTTGTGTAACACATGTATCTATGTGGCATTTGTGTAACACGTGTATCTATGTGGCATTTGTGTAACATATGTATCTATGTGGCATTTGTGTGATACATGTATCTATGTGGCATTTGTGTGACATGTATCTATGTGGCATTTGTGTGACACATGTATCTGTGTGGCATTTGTGTAACACATGTATCTATGTGGCATTTGTGTAACACATGTATCTATGTGGTATTTGTGTGAAACATGTATCTATGTGGCATTTGTGTGATACATGTATCTATGTGGCATTTGTGTGATACATGTATCTATGTGGCATTTGTGTGACATGTATCTATGTGGCATTTGTGTAACACATGTATCTATGTGGCATTTGTGTGAAACATGTATCTATGTGGCATTTGTGTGACACATGTATCTATGTGGCATTTGTGTAACATATGTATCTATGTGGCATTTGTGTAACATATGTATCTATGTGGCATTTGTGTAACATATGTATCTATGTGTGACATATGTATCTATGTGGCATTTGTGTAACACATGTATCTATGTGGCATTTGTGTAACACATGTATCTATGTGGCATTTGTGTGATACATGTATCTATGTGGCATTTGTGTGGGACAAATTGGCTTTATATGCTGTGTTTGTATATTGTTGAGTGTAGTATTCTGTCATCAAATGTGCAAGAACACAGCTGTGAAATTTACTAAAAAGATAAAATTTGATTATTTATTCAAATATATTCAAATATGATAATGACGACCCTACCTGATTGGTGATTTCTTTGTTGCACTCAGATTCAATACACCAACACTTGCTCTACCGGTAGTTTTGATACCTAGATCATGGAAAGAAGGGTATCATGAAACAGTCAATGATGAGTATATTCTCTACCCTACTATGGAACAATGGATATTATGAAACAGTAACCATATTAATTTCCACCCCACTGATAATGAAAGAATGGGCATCATAAAACAGTTTACATTTATGTTACTTCCACCCTTAGCACTGGTAATGGGGATATGGGAGTCATGGAACTGGGAATTTTCATACTTGACACTGGTATAACTGATGGATGGGTTTCATTCCACTGGGACTGGTATATAGGAGGAGGGATCATCATGAAATAGACTGTGCTCAAGAAATTGTAAAAAGATGGTAACATGAAACTGTGACTGGTTATGTGCATCGGTTACATGTTACCCCAAGAAGCATCGGTGTGTAAAACAAGAGTATCATGAAACAGTTACTGCCCCACCCCCAACCCCATCTGACAAACACAACATGAATGGTGATATGGCTTGAACAAAAAGGAGTGATATCAAGTAACAACCTCACATTATTTGTAATACAGTACAATATTCAGAGTCAGAGTGACTTTTATTACTTACTGTTATTTCCATCCAGTGAATTGAGGGATTCATTGGAGCCAGTAAATGATGACCATCTGGTATAAGAAATAAATAACATATCATTGACCAGATTAGGACGGTATTCTATTTTATCATTTACATATCAATGTGTGACACTGTCAAATTAGGTAAGTACTACAAAATTATGAAGGTGTGTGCTTTTGTAGCACATTCCGTATAAAAGTTGATGCATATAAAGACAGTCTGGCTATTCACAACACAAATGATGTTGCGTTCGTGTTTCCCTCATGTGACGTAACTCATTTTACACTCACACAGACAACTTCAAATGCAAAAGAAACAATTATACAGGTGCCATGCACAGTGGAGATGTAGAAGTAGTCAAGTTGAAATGTTGATTATCAGTTAGAATGTAAACAACTGAAGCCATTAAATCATCAAGTCCATGTGTGATGTTTTTAGTGTTTATCACTTTTCAATGACGACGTGATTGGGTAAAGGATCCTGCTGTATGTGTGTTGTGTCTTTGTTATTGCTAGTCTTGAGTACGTAAGAAGTACATTCAGTTTGACTTCACCGTACAAAGCAGGTTTTCTCTGGGTACTTTGGTTTCCTCCTGCACTAACACTGAACCAAAGGAGCCTATAAATGGGACTAGCTCCTGTTGGTTATCCGACAAATAGATAAAATGTGTCTATCTTTTTGTCAAAAACATCATGTCACATGTGAGAAACACAAAGGCAACATCATTTTTATTGTAACAGTATGTACCGTGTAGATATTATGAAAGGATAGAATTGACTGAACCTTACTTTCTTACTCTAGATGGAGGGGCAAACACTCCTCTTTTGGGTTCACAGGTAAAATAGCGTTCTCCAGACACAGAGCCATCATTTTTACCAACTGGTTTGTCTAGCTCAATACCATACCACCAACCTACAACAATCAAGGTCAAGGTCAAAGTTCAAGTGTAAAAAGAGATTTGAATCTAGCGTCCTTTGAGCTGGAAAACTAGTTGAAAATATATACGCCATTTTGTACTCATTTGTGTTGAAACATTAAAACAATAAAATTCCTGATATAGAAATACTAGGCAATAGAAATGAAGACACCACAACATTCCACTTACTTGAAAAATGTGTGCCCTTACCTGGTGCAAACTTGGTCTTACCACTAAATCTAACAATACCAATTCTCTGTCCAGCTACTATAACTTTATCACCTGTCTCTATGTCACCAGTGTCTGATGTAATACTATGACCTGATGGTGAACGTCGCAGACCTACCAAGACAATATGACAATCATGAAATGTAAACAGAGTGAAAGTTTCCACAACTCAAAGTATGTATTAGTCACACATACACAAATATGCGTGCAAACAGTAAATAAACAAATACATATTATTGCACTCACATGCATACATACACAAACACACATACACTAGGTTGATAAAGAAATACATATACCAGTACTTGCACACATACACATACACATACACATGCATACGTACATAATACAAACATGACCACATACAAGCACATACACATGCATCCTGTACACAAGCAAATATATTATATATAAACACACACATACACACACACACACACACACACACACACACACACACACACACACACACACACACACACACACAAACCCTGGTGTCTTCTCCAAAGCGTTGCCAACTATAAACCCCTTTGTCAATGCTGACTTTAAGTATACATGTGTATCTATTACATATATGCCTGCATATCTAGATATCAAACAACTACAATACTTTTCAATAGACAAGATTACTAATCATCCACTGCTGATGTTCACTCTTTCAGGTTATTTTTGCTTTGTGTGGTAAACAGACCATTAAATATGCAATTCTACAAGTAATGGTGGACTACAGTCACATGTTTAAAACATCCTTACCTGTATCAATCTTGGCAGTCACATGACCAAGTCTAACTTTGCCATAGTTGATCTGACCAAAACTATCACGTCTGGGAGTACCTGGGGCCCTAGGTGATGTACCTGGCTTGGACATCTTAGATATTGGCGCAAAAATACCTGTACGAAAATACAAGAAGTCACATTAATTGCTGAAAACAAGACATTTGAATCATGTCTTTTTTAAGACATAGACCATGAGGTATGCTGGTGGTCTATATCCATGCCAACATCAAATCTTACTCATCATATTTTTTATTTTTGTGTGTTTTTCATGACTTGAAAACATAATGGAGTGTCTGTAGGGCATGTAGAGAGTTTTTAACAGAAAATTTGATTGGGAGGAATACATTCTACAAGTCTTTAGATTCAGAAATAAAGAAATTAACAACTTGTTAGTCTGTGTTGTTTTCATTTTTGTGTTTGTTTGTTTGTTTGTTTGTTTGTTTGTGTTTGTGTACGAGTACAATGTGTGTGTGTGTGTGACTATGTATGCACATGTATGTGTGTTTGGTGTATATTAGAGCATATGTGTAATGTTTGCATGTGGATCCGATGTATGGTGTATAGGAGTGTGTATGTGTATGTGTGCATAAGCATATGTGCATATGTATGTGAGTGTGTGTGTGTGTGTGTGTGTGTGTGTGTGTGTGTGTGTGTGTGTGTGTGTGTGTGCGCGTGTGTGTGTTTCTAAGTATTTTCCCATTACATGTACAATGTATATATGTTTTGATGGCACTCTTTGCCTGGGAACAATATAAACTAAAGTAGAATGCATTTCTTTCATACAGGCATATCCAATAGTGGTGTACACTTTCATACATATATTTTTCACTGTATTTTTAGCCGACATATGTTACACAAAACAATAAAACCAATAAATGAGTCACCTGTGTTGACATGTTTGCTCATCAAACTACTGTAAAAAAAAGAGTGAGATCAGAAACTGAGATCTGTATATTTCAACTTATCTGAAGATTTTTGGATGAAAACTTACCATGTTTGGGTGGGCATATGAAATAAGAGATGCCACCCACACTGCCATCATTTTTACCTTCTGCTTCATCTAACTCTATTCCTGCCCACTGACCAGTTGCAAATTGGGTGGTACCACAAAATCTTAGAGTTCCCACCTAAAAAAGGAGAAACATTTTAGCATAAAAATATATATTTGAGTTACAGACCATAATCTTTACATCACTGCAGACTTTCCATTCTTTTACATTACAATGTTTGTACAGAGACACTCCATGTACCCTTTCCAGTCTCAAGAGGGCGCCATATTGAGAAATGTGATGGTTACCAAAACAGCAATTTCTATGTCACTGACAATCTTCCAAACCACCAAATATCTAGTTTTATATGTAATGGGTGTTTTCACTTGATTCCTAAATTTCTGGGCAGTTTTTGTATTTTCATATTAAAAAATAATCTTTCATTAACACATGGACACGACACATTTTTGACTTGGTGTTCAGTATCTATAATGATACTGTTGGCTGAGCCACCTTACAACTTTAAAAGTGTACAGTTTTTGTCACTTTTTTTGGGGTACAAATATGATGATTTTGATACTGAAGAAGATAATCCACTTTTGAATATGATTCAAGAACAAGCAATATTCATTGATGTTGAAACTTGACTGAAAATCACAAATTTTGTATGCTAGTCATAATTTTGGTGGGAAGGTATTCAATTTTGAAGCAGACTATATATAACAGTACCCTACTTCAATATCTCTACGATACACTCAGGACTACAGGACTGTCTGAAGTGGATATTTCTGCAACACAGAACTAAAAATGTGCTTGATTTGCATAATTTTGAGACAGCGATAAACAGCACAGCCTTCATCATATCATGATGAAACCATGTCACTGATTGGTTAACAGACACAGAAAGCACATTGAAGTGACACACCTGACCAATCACAAAGCATGTTATGAAAGATTCACCAGATAACAGTGACATGACAGTTCATTGTATTTTGGTATTATTCAGTTGAAGACTGTTGACTCTCTACAAGTCTGACCGTTACTCTGGAATTTCAATCACTGTTATCCAATAATGCCAAATCAAAAGCCATTGCCCTCAGGTTGGGATTTAGCCATGTCTGACTTCTTGTGCCATTTTTGTAGTTTAAGCGTTTCTTTGTCACTGCCAAGTCAACTATAGATTACGTGAATGCTCTACAATATAAACAGAGTTACTGAACACTTACATACACAAATACACACATACAAAATATATACAAATACACACATATATACACACACACACATACATACATATATATACACACACAGCAAGGCATTTCCAATGCAAAAAAACACAAAGATACCCACCAACATGGACACGAATATCCTACAGCCAAGACAGCCAACCCCCATCCACACCCACCCACCCCCACACTTCCACCCAGACGCCCACCAGGCAACCCCTTCCTCTAAACACACAATCACTTTATTGTACATAGATTAAAATGGAAAGTTTGCTTCTGTCTCAAGTTTAACTTTCTCTCACTACACCATAAGTATTACAAATAGTTGGGATGGTGTTCTCTTTAAACCTACACTAGCTGTTACTGCAATATTGCTTTTTTTCAATCAGATATCCAAGAATAACTACAAATTAACTGAAAATTCAATAAATAGACAGTAGAAATGTTTACTATTAGAGGACGGCCAGTTTTATGCATAAGTAGTTAAATAATAGGATGAAAGAGTGACTACACTGGGGTGCTGATGTTTGGGTGTGGACCGTAAAATTACTTTGATTGGATTTATTGTAACGTACCTTACTGTGTTTACCCACATGTGACCAATATTGATCAAAATATTCCAGTTGCAGCGTTGAAAAAGTGTGATTGCATTGGGGGTGATGATTCAGACCCACAAATCAATTTCACTGGATTTATTACATCATACTATACCCACATGTGACCATGATTCAATATTGTTCAAGGTGTACAGTATTCATTAATTTATATTTTAACAAAACAGATTTTTAAAAGTTCCAGTTTCAGCTAGTGCAGCTTTAAAACATTTTTTCATGTCCAGAACACTTCAAGATGAAGGGCAACCCAGTCACACAATATATCCTGCCATCATAGTAATATTTATTTATTTATAACTTAGTCTGTATGTGTAGTCTTTCAGAAATTTTACCACAACCAGTGAAGGTATAAGGGGTGACCTCCAATGTCAATGACCACACAGATGCTTCATGTTTTCTTACACACACACACACACACACACACACACACACACACACACACACACACACACACACACACACACACACACACACACACACACACACACACACACACACACACACACACACACACACACACACACACACACACACACACACACACACATACTGGTACACTGATCACTGTTCCTAAATTGTCCAAACTGGTGAAAAACATTTCTTTTCTCTTGAGTAGGTTTTATTCAATAAATTAGGAAGTTTCCAAAAGTACAAATCCCGGGAAAAGATCAAACACAAACACATTTTACTCTTACAACCCCTCCCCCCCCTCCCTTTGGCCACATGCCTGTGCATGTTTTGATCATAGACTATGTTGTGATTTCCAAATTTCCTTCATCTAATTAGCATATAATCAATACATGAATAAAGATTAGCATACTAATTACCACATGCTAACAAGGGTATTCACATGCTTCATGTTTTCTATTGAAAGCAGTGGTTTATCCCCTTACAAGTATTTCATGCTTTCATCCGTGTGGTCATTGACTTTTCGACAGGCCACCTTGAAATAATCTTCTTTCAAAGGAATTTTAAGCCATAAAGTATGTTTGCTAAGCAGGTCTGATACTCAAGAAAATGTCTAGATGTGTTGATTTGTGAAAACACACAACTTTGCAAAATGATGCAAAAAGTACTATCATTTTGTGGTCTCTGGTTATAATTTATAGGCCATTATTCAACTCACCATGCACACTTCTGAAAATACAACCCATAGCACCCTCATCCACACACACACACACACACACACACACACACCAAACAAAGAAAGCCATCTGAACAATACATTTCGATAAAGCTACATTTTCTTGTTTTGAAAGGGACTGAACAGCGCCATCTATGGCCACAATGGTCAACATCTCTTGTCATGAGGCAAATGGAATGTACTTGTGAACTATTTTTACGAACTTACTTTCAAGGTTTTTGTAAAATTAGTGACATTTATCAATGGATAATTGTGTTGTCAGAATTTTCTTTTACCTCACTGTGACTTGAAAAAGTGATTTTAATACTTTATTTCAAAAGAAGGTGTTATAAAAAAAATGTTTGTACAACTATCAGTATCATGATACGTTTATCAAAACACCTTTTCTTCATTGACTCGAAAACGATGATCTAATCTCACTTTTGTAAAAAAAGTTTTGAGTCCGAAACATGACTGGTTTTCGTACTTTTTAGAGACTGTATTATCAATAACTTTTGCACTTCCTTATTGTGGAATATATGCAGGTATCAAAACTCACCTTAACTCCGCCAACCATAACTCTGTCGCCCAGATTCAGTCCTAACGACGATAACAACACTTTGCCAGGTACGCTGTCATAGCTCACAGTGTTATACTTTGGAATTTGGAATTCTGACTCAGTGACATACATTCTCTTCAACTTGATGGCATTGCTAGACATTTCAGCATTTAAGTCTATGGCATCTGGGTCAGGAATACAATCCAAGGGTGTTCGGCCAAGGTCGTCCCTGACATTGATGTTTGCTCCGTGCTGCAGTAAACACTTCGCTGCTTCAAAACTACAACTTGTTGCAGCAATGTGCAGTGAAGTGCCGTTGTCATACTCAGCACAAGTACTATCAATATCTGGAAGAAATACATTTTTATCAAATGTTGGATGCATTTTTCAAAACCATATGATAGAGTTAGAGTCTGTCTATCACATGGTCATTCTAAACTGCAGTTTTGAGCTATAATTTGGTTATAATTTTGATAATATCCAAGTTGTCCAGTTAATTCACATCTCACCCTGTCCCCTGAATGTGCCTATCTCAGAAACACTTGATTCATTTTTCAAGTTGGTGGTAATTCAAATCTTACCCTCTCCCCTGAAAGACAATACCTCCACAACAATTGATCCGATATCCAATTTTTCAAGTTTCCAGTAATTCATCTCTTACCCTGTACCCTAAGAGTTCATATCCCAGAAGCACACATCTCCTTACCTAGTCCCCTGGAAGCCTTTAGAAGAAGTCTAACCAGTGGTGCAACATCAAAATACACAGCATAATGTAAAGCTGACATATGAGTCCAACGACATCGAATACTGACATCTGCTCCTTTGTTTATTAGAAGTGTTGCAAAGTTGACAGCTGCAGTGGGATCACCAACACCCATGGCCCCTGATTTGCAGGCATACATCAATAATGTCATATCAGTCAAACCATCTCTGTCATCTATGTGGGATCCTCTTTTTAATATCTATAGACAAATCAATATTTTGCCTTTAAAAGTTAAAACTGCTAACATTGGTGCTTTCTCTTTGGTTTTATTTGAGACTCAGAGTCAGCATTGTATACATCATATTCTGGTTACTGGAAAAACAAAAGATTTTATATGTTGACCACTAGGAGGCGATATTCAACTTCAAATTTTGGCTGGAAACGGTGTGGGCCAGATTCATTCAGTAGTACGTCTACTACACTGTGTATGGACTGACTGATTATTTGGTGTCTACTCTGCATAGTGTAGTTTGAAAATCACCGATTCTCAACATTCATGGAAAATACTGATCACATTCTTAGTAAATTCAAATACTTCTGTTTTTGTTTTTAATTGTTTCAGTTTCAGAAACTCCACAAAACTTTGCATACATTATATAAAAGACACGTATCAATATGGTCTGAATTACATTGTATATAGAATTTTTCTCATCTTACTGCAGTCTAATCTTAGCAGTAAATGGTGCTAAAATAAGAATGAAATTAACACCACTTGGAGAAATTTAGAATGATATTAATACATATCTCTTGGAGAAATTTACAATGAAATTATTACATATCTCTTGGAGAAATTTACAATGAAATTATTACATATCTCTTGGAGAAATTTGCAATGAAATTAATACATACTAGTTGGAGAAATTAAAAATCATATTAACACCACATGAAGAAATGCAGAAAGAAATCAATACATATCACTTTGCGAAACTTACGATGAAATTAACACCACCTGGGGAAATTTAGAATGCATATGAAATTGATATTACTGTGTCACTAAGTACAAATTGAAAACATCAATTTCATTATATACACACAGAATACATATTTATTATCATTGTTGAAGATAAATTTAGTTTTATTAACTGCTGGTTTAGATGACTTACATTACAAGCACTTCTCAGTACATTGGGGGTCAAAGGTCACGGTGACTGAAATGTAATGCCACCCTTTATGAAGTAAACTGCATGTTTATGAAGTGTTTTATGTACAAAACATGTGCAGAATGAATGGGTGATATGACGGTTCCTAGCTATAACCATTCAGTGTGTTATTGACACATGGTAAACAACTGTTGTGCAAAGCATAATGAAATGTCTATAAGCAATGAAAAGAATTTCATGAAAGAGAACAACTTGTTTTTAGTATTAGGGTGCTAAGATAAGATAAAGATAAGATAACACTTTATTTTAGCCGTTTAGAAAATTTTACATTTCTAATTTGGTATTTAAACAAAATAAAGTTAATAATGATCTATGAAATATAAATATTAAAGTATACAGTAGTTCTAGTGTGTGTCTATTGACTACATGTATCATCCAGGTATATGTAGAGAGCGGTTATAATATCCTTATGTTTTGATTGTAGTATATATCTAAATTGCTCTCCTCTATCTAAGTTTATAAAGTTTGAGTTGAGGGTAGTGATAATACTAAACATTTTTTCTCTTTGTTTTGTATATAATTTACAATGAATTAGATGATGTCTTTCATCTTCTATTTCTTTACAATGTGTGCATAGTCTGTCTTCTACTGGTGTTTTTGGTTTTGTATATCTACCCTTCTCAATTGCAAGTTGATGGCAACTTAATCTAAATTTGGCTATTGTTTTGATGTGTTGTTTATTGTTCATTACTTTAATGTATTCTTCTTGTTCCAGGGAATTTTTGAAGTTGTTGTATGTACGTAACTTAGAGTTTTCCCTTTTGTTATTTTCATTCCATTGATTGATATAATATTGTCTAATTGAGTTGTATAGTTCTTGTTTTGTTAAATTGTTGATATTCTTGCTGTTATATAATTGTATATTGTGTTCAAAGGTAGTTAGCCATGAACCTGTGTAATCATTGTTCTCCATGTCATTCATTGCATAATAGGCTAAGTTGTTATTGTCTAATGTCTTGAGGTATTTGTAATAGTTTATTGCTGAGTAGTATATTCTACTAATCAGTGGTTCTCTCCCAAGTTCCATTCTGCATCCTATTTTGCTCACTCTGTTGCTGACATTTAATATTTGGCGACAAAAACGTAGATGGAATTTTTCTGTCTCTGTTTTGTCCCAAGTTGTTTGATTTTGGAGAACACCCCATATTTCGCCAGCATATGTCAGGATAGGTAGCTGTGTTGTATTCATGAGTTTTTCCTTTATCTTAGTACTGTTTATCTTTGTCGAATATATCTGTGACTGGATTCTTGCAGCTTTGCTGGCTTTGTCTGACAATCTGGTTGCTGTGGAGCTCATAGAGCCATTTGTCTTGAATGTTACACCGAGATATGTGTATTGTTCTGTAGTTTTTATTTCTTCCAAGCCACATTTGAATTGTCTTGTATCTTGTTTGCATCCTGATTTTCTAAATACCATTATTTGTGTTTTGTTTGTGTTTACTTGCAATCGCCAGTCTGTTGTGTATCGATGAAGGTAGTCCAGTGCATTCTGTATTCCTTCATAGGATGTTGACATCAATGCAATATCATCTGCATACAACAGGCTGTTGATTGTTTTGTTATTAAGCTTTGGTGCATTTGTTTCAATGTTTGCGAGTCCGGTAGTGAAATCGTTTACAAAGATATTAAACAATGTCGGGCTTAGTGGACAGCCTTGTTTAACTCCATTATCAATTTGGAACTTTTCTGTTATCACGTCAGTTAATTTCACGATGAAGTTCATATTGGTGTACATGTTTTTCATTATGTTGTATACATTTCCGTTGATGTTGTTACATAGTAATTTATAGAGTAGTGCTTTCCTCCAAATTGTATCAAAACACTTTTTGAGGTCTACAAAGCAACAGTAGATTTTCTTATTTCTTGAATGGTATTTCTTTATAATAGTGTGCAGTGTAAGAATATGGTCGATAGTTCTATGTTTGCGTCGGAAACCTGCTTGGTTTGGGTGGATGATGTTATTTCTTTCCAGATAGTTTGATATTCTATTGTTAATGATCATACTAAATAATTTAGCTATCACATTACCAACTGAAATACCTCTGTAGTTGTTTGTGTCTGTCCTGTCTCCTTTCTTGTGTACTGGGGTTATAACGCTGGTATTCCATATTTTTGGATAGATTCCTGTATCTAGTACATTGTTGTATACTTGTGTCAGTGCTTGTTTAACTTTGATGTTGCTGTATTTTACTAGTTCTCCTGGAATGCCGTCTGGTCCACTTGCTTTATTATTTTTTATTGATCTTGTCACTTGTACCACTTCTGATAGTGTTATTGGTTTATTTAATTCATGATTGTTTTCCATTTCATTTTCTAATTGTATTAGTTGTGTTTCTATTTCTTGTATTCTATCCGGTGTGGTAGTGTTATTTTTGCCAATTTGTTGGAAGTGTTTAGTCCATATAGTGTGCGGGATTTCTTTCAATTTGTTGTTTTCTTTGGTATTTGTGATAGAATTTATCTTCTGCCAGAAATCTTGTACATGTTTGTTTTCATCTGCAAGCTCTATTTGTGATAGTATTTTTTGTTGTTTGTCTTTCTGCATTCGTTTTACATATTTCCTGAAGTCTTTTTTCTTGGTGTAGTACATTATTCTAAGTGTACCATCCGTTGGGTTTCTTTGTAGCATATTTGCAATCGTTTTCAGTTCTTGTTTCTTCAGGTTGCACTGTCTATCTGTGTAATTCATTTTCCTTCGTTGTGTCTTCTTCTTTGATTTCCTCTTTATGGAACATATGTTTGCTATTTGATGTATCATCTCTTGGAATTTCGTTGCCATTTCATTACTTGTGTTATTTGTATTATTTTTTGTAAATGTGGTCACAATATCCTCGCTTTCCTTTGTCTTCATGTATAGTTTGTATATTTCTTTATTCATTGCATTCCATTGGTAGCTTTGATGTGCAGGTTTTAGGTTTACCTTGGTATCAGTAGTTTGTCGGTATTTTGGTATTTTGACGATAGTTTTGATAGGACAATGGTCACTTGATGGATGAAGTTTCTCAACTTTGAAATGGATGATATACTTTAGTAGTTCTTCATTTACTAATGTGTAGTCCACTGTACTTGCACCATGATAACCATAGCATGTGAGTTGACCTGACCAATCTCCTGATGTCCGTCCATTGAGTATTTGTAGATGGTTTAATTTACATAGTTGTATTAGTTCTTCACCAAATTGATTTTTCCATGTATCAGTGTTTCTTCGTCGTTTGACTGATTTGCCATATGTATATGTGTCTGGTAGTGGAATGTTTATATGTATGTTGTCTTCTTCATCAAGAATTACATCATCAATGTTGTTCGTTCTCGCATTAAAGTCACCTTGTATAAGTATATGTCCATGAGTGTTATATTGTTGTAGCTCTTTGTTGATTTCTTCATAAGGATTACAGTCATTATCATTGTAGAAACTGGAATTTTGGGGTGGTATGTATGTTGTGCATATGTAAATGTCTTTTTCAAGGTTGAAAAATTCTTTATTAATTTTACACCATAGTGAGAATTTACTTGTAGTTGGTATAATCTTGACTCCATCTTTGATACTATTCTTGATGAAAATGCTGATTCCTCCTGATGACCTCCATGCTTTCTTGTTTTTGGGTCTAATACTGTGGTATGTGTAATATCCCTTTGGTTGTGGAATGAGTTCTTTACTTTCAGTATTCAGCCATGTCTCTGTCATTGCGTATATATGGTAGTCTTTGATTTGTGACTCTATGTCTAGTGAACTTTCTGTTTTGTTGTCTATAGTTCCTTGTCTGGGTTTGTAGTTATACCTTAGACCGGCTGTATTCCAGTGGCCAATTGTAAGGTAACTTGATGACATTGTATTAATGTTTTTTCTATTTCTTTTACGTTGTACTGTCATTATTTATATTTTAAGTTGATTCAGTACCGTGTTCTTTTTCTGTATCCATCTTGCCATCCAGGTGTATTACTGTGATGTCTTTCTGGAGACATTGTGTACATTTCATGTCCTCTCCTGTCATACATGTAGTATTCATTTCTCGTGTCTCTATTTCTTTCCTGGCGATGATCATTACGATTTTGATTTAGTGGGTCAGTTGTTGTGTGGGTATTTTACTGGGTCCAAATCAAATTACGAATTACAACTGTACAAGCTAAGGGACATCTATGCAATTTTTAACAGATTTTGCAGATATGGAAACTTGAACCTAGGACTTCCCAAATACAAAATGGACACATTTTCAAGTACTAGTAACCCCCAACCCCACTCCTGGGGCTTCCCTCAACTCATGACGAGAGTTAACTTCTGTCTCACTAATACATCCATGGTCTCACAACATTGGCATTATTAAGGCTACTCAAAATACCAAGTACCACAGTCTACAGCATAGAGAATAATAAGTTGTCATGGTCTCACTATCTCAAGCTATCAAAGCCATGGTCTCTGGGCTACCCAGTATTATGACCACAATATTGTCTACTAACTCTGCACACCACAACAAATACTGTAGCCTACATGTATGACCACAATACTGTTTACTAACTCGGCACAGAATAACAAATACCCCAGCCTACATGAATGACCACACATAACCTCTAGGATATTCCTCTACACAATCTAATTGTAGTACATGTGTACACGTACAAGTACAGATAGTTCCCAGCCAACTCTCCTGTGATACACACAACTGTCAGTGTGTACATGTACAGATATAGATAGAATCCAGTGAACTCTGTGTGATGTATATATACATCCAATTACATTGTACATGATCACAGCTGCACCTGTCTGCACTTCCTTAAAGGGGAATGACATTCCAGAAAATAATGGCATTTTCATAAACTATGGTTCTAGAGTCAGGAATATTATATAACAGTATTGAGGTGATATACCACCCTTGAAATGAATGCAAACAGTACAAACCAAAATCATATGATTATCAATCAATCAGTCAATCAATCAATCAATTAGAAAACATCTAGAGGTCTTGTATCATATATATGAAGCAAAGTACAGATTTACTGTGCAGTTATATATTGAAAGCTTTAGCGAATAAGTATGTTTTAAGATTCTTCTGGAGGGCATTTAATAACCGAGTTTCTGTCGTAGCTCTAGTGTCAAAGACAGAAATGTGTGGCATATGAGAAGACACAGCTATTTATAGGCATGTAAAGATAGCGGTCATGGCAGGATTAGGGTTATCCTGCCATGGCTGCTCTCTTTTACATGGACTTGACCCAAAGAGGGTTAGGATAAGCCAAACACAATACCTACCTCTTGTCCAAGTACCTCTATATTCTGTTGTGTTTGTGGCACCCATTGTCTTATGATTGCATATATCTGTGCAACGGGAGTGTTTTGGTTCATTAAAATATTGTAACATCCTGGACAGTGAGGATCAAAGAAGGTTAAATCTAGTCTCTGGCATTGTTCACACAGTGGCGCCTCCTCTACGCAATGCACTGTAGGGTTCTCTCTCTGAGGTACATTGAAATCTAACAATGTAAACCCACTATGATGGTTCATTCGGCTAGTGTTCTGGTTCTCATCCTCAAGGGTCATTTTGGCATGATGAGTAGGCAACTCAAAAGTCTTCATGTAATCCTTGTTCACAGTAGTGGGCTGTCAATCATTCTTTCTGTGGACACACCCCCTGCAAAGACAAGTATGAACAAGTATCAAAATAAAATGTTACAAGATATTGGTACTTCTACCTCCTCACCATTCCGTAGTTACTATGGAATCAATTTTTAATTGCACTTCACCATTCCATAGTTACTACGGAATGACATGATCCCTTCATACTATTCCACGATTAGTTAGAATTCTTATCAAATTTTAACTTACTCTTTCAGGTAAGTCTCATTTTATTTTTATTTATTTTTTCAATTACTCTACAATTTTATTTAAGGTAAAACTTACACAAAGATATAATTTTTATGAGAAAATGTTGTGGTCTTTTACAATTCCCAAAGATTAATCGTTGCACAATGTGTTAATGCACAAGAGACACACATTTTTGCATTTTCCATTCTCAGTACAATAATTAAGCTGTGAAAGCTGTCTTTCACAAAGACATGATTCTAGGTTTTACAGTATTCACACATGTAAGGATGTTATTTTGCAGTGACCATTTTAACAGCAAATCATGTCTCTCAATTTTGACAATTTGATAGCATTTCCTTTTGGAGTGAGAATTACTACCAAAATTTCTGATATCTGAGTACTTTGAAAAGCTCTTAAATAAAGATACAAACGTACAAACTTTATGCCATAAAACTATCCTGTCTGCATAAATTATTAAAACGCTATTAAAAGAAAACTCAAAATGCCAATGATCTGTTTTAAAAAAATGACTACTAAATCACCAATCTTAAGTTAAATGTTAAAGAAGCATCAAATTATCTGTGTCAAAAACAGTGACAACAAATCTCAAATCTTTTACTCTACAGATAACTTAAAATACAGATGATAATCTCAGATATGTACTGATTACTGTTCCTTATCAGGAGATTTTGTCTGGTCAGATATTGTCTGTACTATCATATCTCAAGTGTCCTCATAATAGCCCTAGGGGAAGGTTAATGGTTGTTGAAGAGATAAGAAATGAGAACCCCTACTGATAAATCAAATGAAATAAAACCTGATACCCAGTCACATATAAGGAACTCTTCTCTCTCTTCTTGTCTTCATCCAGGACTGCTACATGTAAAAGGCTATATTTGGTCTTACACCATGTATGAGCCAAGTTGAACAAAACAATATAGAATATCAAATATATACTCTGGTCATTCTACATGTATGTCATGACAATGTGCATCTATGTCATCACAAACATGTCTATGTCACTGGTTCTGCTGTTTTCGAAATATGAGTCAAAACGTTCAAAATTGTCATTACTTTCCCCAATTTTTCTTTGATATTACTGGCATTGGTATAATTATATTGTTCGGCAATATTTCTCTTCATTCAGCCAGAAAATACTTGTGACACACAATTTGCCCCTTTAGGTCGCCTGTATTCCCAAATATGAGAAAAATGTTGGGAAATAACATCTAATTATTCCTAACATGATTTAATTGAATGATTAAAGTTCTCTTGCAGAAATTGTTCCCTCTACTGCCGTGAATATATTACTCTATCTCATAATTTTGATATCTGGTGAGCAGCTGAGGACAATCTCAGAGTCATTAAAGTATATCGTGGTGTCACAGCAGACAGGTCATATCTGCTATGCAATTGTAATAGGCAGAGACAAACTTACTACACTGACGTGATGATATGCAATGCAAAGAATGAGTGTGAATCACACATACTAATTATGCCATGTCCCCAATTAGTATAATTTATAAACATATGATATGCATGTCAATGTGTGTCCTCAAGAATTTACCAACACAAGCAAAGAGATAATACACAGAAGGTATTTATATCTATGGCTTTATTTTAACTGAAGATGTGCACAAGTACGTTTTTTTCTACACAATAACTCTTGCTATCATGAACAACAGAGCACCGAACACTTTAGGGACATGAGGTAAATCTGAGTAAGCAAGCAATTCAGACAATCAATGTTTTACTATAGTGTCTAATTTTCCCTTGCACTACCTGCCAAATAAAGTGTACTTGACATGTTCTAAAATACCATACCACTATAACCATCACATGTATCATGTGTTAAAATAACTCAGTTCACAGTAGGTATTTGTAATGACAAATGACAGACTAGTTTTGTGTAATCTTGGGATAGCAAAGTCAAGCTATCCTATGTTGGACAAGCGTTAATAATATATCACATACAGTAATAAAGTATATATGGGTGTGTGTGTCTACATAGTACAAACAACAACCAATCAGAAACTATACACTAGGTCTTTGAAAATGGCAAATTATAGAAAACAGTTTTTTTTTAGCAATGAAGCCAAGCTTGACAAAGACATGTCATGTTCCCACATTGTATAATATAGCTAACTTAGCCAATGTGTACTCCTAAAGAATGTACACAAACAAACACACAGATAATAGGCTTTTGAAAGGACAATGATAGAGTGCCCTTTTTAGGTAGCAAATCATAGTGTAGGCAGTGCTGGCAACTACAAGTAGACGGCAAATAATGATCTATTTTATCAAAGCAAGACATGTCCCATCATGTTACTCAGGGACACTATTTAACCAAACTACAACTTTATTGTTGACCTTGTGATATTGCCATGACAACGTAATTCAAGCTAACTATGAGGTACATAAACTTAGCAACAGTACAGGTAGTCTAACAACAAATGGTGTCCTCGTTTTTTTTTGTGATGCAAAACTTGCCAGGGATAAAACTAGGACTTTTATTGAAATATCTTTAATCAAGGATGAAAGTGTGACTTGCTAAGTGATCACACCCAGTAAATGCTACCACAAAGTGTGTAAAGCAACTGTAAAAAAAAAGACCAAATGCTATGATGCCTAAAAGGTGTGGCACCATTCATCTTTGCCCAATTTTTGGCATCATAAGCTATAAAACATTTGGTTTTCACTTTATTATTACAGTGTTGAGGTCCTGCAGATTTATACATTGCATTGAATAAACTGTGCACTTTTCAAGGTAATGCTATGAAAGTCTACATTACGTTACTGTTAAAAGTTTAAAATCTAAATTCTAAATGCTATCAAGTAAGTCAGTATCACTAATTCTTTCTATCCAATAGCACTACAGATGACTGAAATGTTAAAAAAAATGAAACCCAGACTTATACCAATGTACACTGCATGTTTCACCATGCACAACTGTATTTAACATTCCATCAATTTCAAATGCTATGTATGGATCATTCTAAATATCTTTGTCATCCATGTCTGATCAAAGGATGAATGGTACTTTAGTTCAGTGAAATTCCTGTCTGAAATAACTAAGCAACTCATTTCATATCTTTAGTAGACACTGTGTAAAGTACCAGAACTCTTCAATGAGTTTCATGTTATCAGTGGTTGACTAGACTAGAGGCCCATAGCAAAATTAACTGTCTATGATATTTTTTACTGCTGTAAATACATCTACCCTATATGAAATACACAGACAATTTATGAACACTTTTACAGGCATAGTTTTTAACTGTACAAAGAGAGTACAAAGTAACTAAATCTGGTTACAATTTACATACAGGTATTGCATAAATTATAATGTGAATTTATATATAATACACCTTTTCTCCTGAGAAGGCTCTCACTACATATAATCCATTGCAGCCTCTGTAAGCACATAGGATTAAAGTATTCATATTGCAACCTCTATCCTACCAGGTACTCAATTATACAGCTGGATTGACAGAGGCACAATCGTAGTTCAAATCTTGCCCAAGGACTTTAGCCATGCCAAAATAAACGGTAGTGGTGAGGCTCAAACTGGCAACTTAAAGATTCCAAGTCATCCACAACGAATACGAACCTACGATGCATAACCTAGCCATTCAGAAACAAACCGTTGAAACGGCAGCAACTGGGCTTGAACCTGCAACCTACAGATTCCAAGCTAATCATTCGCCCATCATGACTCCACTAAACTCAAACCTCCACTCCATTAACTTATCAGATTGGTGGTATTGTAGTCAAACAGGGTTTACATGCCTTGAAACCCATATTCTTTTAATTACAGTTACATATATGTACATACAATATCATATATTCTAGCTGCCATACCCTCTGGCAATTCTGCTAAATTTATGTGGCCACACTGTGACACATCAGCCTGCATAGTGCCAAAGACGCTGTCAGCTTGTCTGAGAGACGTACATGTACTGGTTAGCTGTCATCCTCAACTTCTGTTTGGCAACATTCACAGCAGAGATCCAAGATCTTAGTACAAGGCTAGCAATGACATAGATAACACTTGAAATGTATCAAGTCATCAGATCTTAATCTTCATGTACAGCATAACTTTCAGTTATTTGATATTCCTGAAGTATTTTGAGGCATCTCATGTCTTGATGACCTTTGACCTTTTCAGTAACATACTTATGGATGACATTTCTATTTTTAAAAAGGAAACCCTGTCTCACTCAGGATTTCTAACTCCTTCCAGTCTCAAAAATCATATTTATCATATTACATCTTGATTTTTCATCTGAGCTTTTGGTATTGTAGATAATTTTTAGGTTTGTTGGTTTTAAAACGTTATGAATTTTTTATCAAAGATAATTTATTGTTAAAGTAGATTATTTTAGATTTACTCATTTGACCTCTCACTGTCTCTGACTTTCAAAATGATGTGTTGCTTAGTTGTTACTAGAAAAGCTTTCACAGATTGCAGAATCTCCGATCAATTGACTAAATTAGGGTTTCTAAACAGTATAGTACATCCTCAGTATCATATAATATAAGAGATGTCAATTTTGCTTAGTTTTCTCAGTTTGTCAATTGTTTTTCACAGTTTCACAAATTAGGAAACACTGAAAATAAACAAAAAACAAAGGAGCATCACACAAGCTGCACATTTTTTATTGTATGTGGGATATTTGAAATAATTATATGTATCCTGAAATCCACTGTCCTATAACATTCTACAAACCTTTATCAGATAGCTAAAACAAGTGTGTCTTAGAAAAAAATCACATACGACTGATCTTTAACACTACATGTTTCAGTCGTACTGTACAAACCATGGAAGTGTTCAAACCATGGAAGTATCGCCCCCCCCCCCCCCCCCGATACTTCCATGCACAGACGAAACAAACAGTCCACCTCAAATGATCAATACCATACTTGGTGTTGCGATTAGTTCCTACGATATGCTGAAGGGAAGTTTCAATTGACGGTGGTACGTGTTGATGGGTGAGATTCATGGCAAATAAGTTGTAATCCTTTTAGCAACGTTGTGGATATTATATTGTTGTTGTATGTCAGACCATATTTATATCTCACAGCAGCCGGGATCAACAAACATACAAAACATAATTTGTGTTTTACGTCTGTAATCCCGATCTTATTTTCAGAGGATGTATATTGTTGGTAAAGATTAAATGGTTGCGGTAACGACACAAAAATGCTAGAATTACGTTCTCAGGAACGTACTGTTTATATTATAACATGATGGTTTTTACGTGCAGGGGCACGTACAACAGCTGCTCGCACTTGGGCGATCCGCGAGAGTCGTTTGGATAAATTATATCGGGACGTCCTGATACAATACAATAATTTGCATGGCACTAAGATGACCTAATGTCTTTAAATTGTCAACTCACCTCATTTAGTATGAATAACGTTGCATTCTGGTGGAGTAACCTCGGTCTACGCCACTATATTTGCTCATTTCGTGGAGTTTTATGACAATCAACGCGCGTCGCGTCCAAATCGATGGTAAGTGACTAACGTAACCTTTGACCCAGCATGAAAAAGAGTAAATAAAGCATTGTATTTTCAGTACGCCAAATTCGAGTTACAGACGTCAACCGTGTCAAATATACGAAATAATTTCACACACAGAAAATAATTATGGATAATGTGAAAAATGAATTATTATTCAATGTACAGTCACTAATTATCAGGAATATGTTCGCGATATCATATATGATTTACATTTGCAGATGCAATATTCAGTTAATTAGCACTACATACATTCTCAGACCACTATAGAGTTCTCTCTATAGACTATAGTGGTCTGAGGTACATTTGCTACAGGCACAGGGACATGTGTTATTGCTTAGATTGTTGTTTTCGTAAGGAAAACATCATACGCATCGTGCTATTACAAATGTACAAATATACGCTCTATACTAATGCTCTTTCCATAAAGATAGGTGAAATATATTCAAGTCAAAACGTTGCCACATTTAGCCTAGCCTGTAAACAAGGAAAACAACATATAAGAAATACTACGCACCCCTATGCTACAGGGTGGCGGAGCGAACTTTAATCAAATAAAAGTCTAAATATTAATATAGTAATACCCTGTATTTCTATTCCAACACTGAAATAAGCAATAAATCTCCACAACATCTTCAGAAATGGAGCTCTAGAAAAAGAAGAAAAAGTCCCTTTTAGACTCAGAAATGAAGCTAGCAAGCAACCTAAAGCAAGCAATGAGAACAAATGGAATATATGATAGAAATATGTATATTCAAGCAACACAAAAAATTCAGAAAATATAATTCCAATTCAAAATGTTATCTTTGGCCTACTCGGTTTGCCATACTTCACTGTTCCCCTACTTCTTTTTGACCAAATATGGTTAATACATATAAAATACCTCCCTTCATTTGAAAAACAGGGACGAAATTAGTATGTGCCGCCCTCTATGGCAGAAGTTGTTATGTTGTTAATATTGCAAAAGAACAGCCCAACGACACAACATATATATTATTATTAATTATTATTATATTACTTTATTATCCCATACAGGGAAATTTGTCTTGCAACGATACAGAAAAAAACATATACATATAATATTACATATTAAAATACCAAGAAAAACATTAAACAGAAATACGAAGAGGTTAAAAACTGACTAGAAGACTACATAAAAACAGACCCACATTTCCTTTACTTCTTACATTCTCTGGTTAAGTATTCTGATAGCAAAGGGTACGTAACTGAGCTGAGCACGACGTGTTCTCAAGAATAGAATTCTATACCTGCGACCCAAGGGAAGCATCTCAAAATACTGAACTAAAGCATGAGAAGGGTCATTGGTAATTTTAGTGGCTTTAACAAATGCTCGTTTTCCATATAATGATTTCATGCTTTTACATTCAGTTCCACATATTTTAGTACAGGTGTTAACAACTGTCTGTAATTTATTAACATTTGAAACAGTCAACCCTCCAAACCAGCTTAGAAACGAAAAGGTAACTACACTCTCAATGTGGCTAGAGTGGAAGGCTTTCAGTATATCTGGTCTAATATTCAGTGATCTTAGTTTACGCAGGAAGTATATTCGCTGTTGGCATTTCTTATATACAGCATTATTGCTGCTGTTGGAATGTAAGTTTGTCATCAATGAGTGTTCCTTGGTAGCGGTATATTGAAACACGTTTTACAACAGATGAGATCATCGTATTATGAACAAATAAACACCACTAAGAACATTCTCATCACATTTCAACCCAATCTGGTTAATCAGTTTGTGATATCAAATATTTCATTGACTTTAAGACAGCCAGACAGACAGACATACATACAGACAGACAGACAGACAGACAGACAGACAGACAGACAGACAGACAGACAGACAGACAGACATACAGACAAACAGACAGACATACACAGGCAGACAGACAGACAGACAGACAGACAGACAGACAGACAGACAGACAGACAGACAGACAGACAGACAGACAGGTTGCCATGTCTATAGCACTACTGAACCTAAGAAGTTCAGTTGTTCTAAAAATTATGATATTGTGACTTCTGGGCTTTCATTTATCCTGAAGTAAATTAATATTACATTTTAAACCAATATGAATAACACATATAATAACAATTATTGTTTTTGAAAACAATGGAAGGAAGATCATATCTTTTTTTCATTTAAAAGACACAGTGATAAAGCTCAGACCACTACTAATCTGTTCTTTATAGTGGTCTAAGGATAAAGGTAGGAAATAGGAAAAATCAGTCAGAGGAAATAATAGTTATGATGGCAATATTTAAAACTTTCTTTGAAATATAGAGAAAGTAAGAACATAACATTATAAATCTGGAAAATCGCGAGAACATAAATATTTATTCGTCCTGTTCCCTGTGTTTAAGTTGTAAACCATGTCATGTCGTTCTGTACACGTTTTGTGGACGTGCATTTTAGGTGGAATTCTCCCAATAAAGAGATATGTCCTATTTGTAGTGCAGACCACATGGGCACGTATTATTGCTTAGATTGCCGTTTTCTCAGGAAAATATCGTACGAATCCTGCTGCTACAAATGTATCAATCTCTATACTAGTAGAAATATTCTCCTTACAGGTATGAATATATAGTCAAAAGGTTGTTATATTTAGTCTGTAGACCTGGAAAACAACAATATATCAAATATTACTCACCCCTATGGTGCAGACTGGTATGACATCATCTTCTAAAAATATTTATCCCCGGTGGTCTTTAGGGAGTTCCCCCTAGAATCAATAGCTGTCACATGATATGAAAAAATCACACTCGTCTGACGAAGTTGTTTTTGTTATCAGTATGAAAAGGCCCATTAAATATTCAATTTCGTGATGAGAACAACTTTGTATACAGTTGGCATCGAGGTCGAGCCCGTACATGTATGCATGACTGTATATATGTATGTATGTATGTATGTATGTATGTATGTATGTATGTATGTATGTATGTATGTATGTATGTATGTATGTATGTATGTATGTATGTATGTCTGTCTGTCTGTCTGTCTGTCTGTCTGTCTGTCTGTCTGTCTGTCTGTCTGTCTGTCTGTCTGTCTGTCTGTCGGTCGGTCGGTCGGTCGGTCGGTCGGTCGGTCGGTAGGTAGGTAGGTAGGTAGGTAGGTAGGTAGGTAGGTAGGTAGGTATGTATGTATGTATGTATGTATGTATGTATGTATGTATGTATGTATGTATGTATGTATGTATGTATTCTTCTTCTTCTTCTTCTTCTTCTTCTGATGATGATGATGATGATGATGATTACTGTTGACCTTTGACCTGATGAGTCTCTAAATTAATCCAAGTGTCTGTAGAAATTGATGATTTTGACTACAGTCTGGACCGTGAAATTGACTACACTAAATGTAAACGATTACCTGACCACACTGTCACAACAGGACGAAATTGACCATACTAAATATACATGATGAAATTGACCACACTACGCACGGTGAAATTGACCACACTACACACCGTAAAATTGACCACACTACACACGGTGAAATTGACCCTGATACTAAATGCCCTGGACAAAATTGACCACACTAAATGTACACGATGAAATTTACCACGCTATGCAATACATACATGATCTGGAACACCGGTGGGTATATATAGTACATAGAGATGGGCAAAGAAGCACCACTGACAGTAGTCAAAAACTTATGTAGCATGTCTATACAAAAAAAGTACAGGTAGATTTATATAATTACTGTTTTATCCGTTTATTACAGTTTAGTCAGTTATTCTGTTTGAAAATTAGGAGGAAGGACCATCCAGTTTAGCATTTTTCAAAGACATGCATTTGTTGTTTTGGGAAAGAAAATCATGACCACTACTACTGTCCGGACCGAACACATGACCCGTCCCTATGATGTATATTTAGTATGCAGAGGGTGTTACATTTGCCCTAATTGCTCAGTACCTTTGTACTATTTACGTCAGCCGACCTGAACACAACCCACTAGTCAGAAGAACAGTCGACTAGTGGTCGTGGGATGTTTGTTGCTACAAATGAAAGTTATACTAATGGTTGGGATTGCCAAGGTCAGTAACTTTTGTTGACCAACAACTTGTACTTTGGGCATATCATGTGGTGGCGAAGTAACTTACAATCTCGCTTTATATACGGTTGAAATTGTATTATGTTGAACCACAGACAAGTAACACATTACAGTGATTGAACGTAATCACAGCTTCGTAACCTAACCTAAGCCTAGCCTTCGTCCTAAAATGAAATGCACTGTTCAGTAAACTCTGTGTAATTGTTGTAAGTCTTCTGCAATTTGACGGCTCTCAATTGACAATTCTACTATTTCAGCTTGGTAACTGAGTGTCATCGAAGAGTTTGGAGAACCGACAATCTACGGCCATATTCTGACCTGTTGACCTACAGTTGTTCAATTCGACATACTTGAACAGAGTACGGTGAAAACAACAACTACATTACGAAGGTACCCACGATGACCTAGGTGACAACGTCCATGTAACAATAATGACACTGTATGCACTTGAAGAGCGACATCCGACCTAAGGCTAAATCACTGGTTGATCGCCATGGCTTCCCCAAGTGACTTCTCGACTGATGCTTCTGATGGCAAGTGAAAATATAACATTTTTAAAATTAAGTATAGCTCGACTTTTTCTACTAAAACATTCTTCATTTTAGATTGTCATGATAGATCGGCAAACAAAAAAACTGCAAGTACATGTAGCTAGCTAAGTATTTCACCGGACGAGTTATGTAGCCATAACTATTTTGCCAATGAAAACAAAATCTTATTATTTTCATTATGTCAGCAATTTGTTCATGACGCACGTCCACATCTCGCACGCACGCACGCACGCACGCACACACGCACGCACACACACACACACTCACACACACTATGGTTTGATTTCGTTTTCACCAGTTTCATTCGTCCTTTCCACATGTCAATTCACCAGAAAGTTCTTTATTATGAAAAAGCAATGTTTGTATGGTTTGGCTAGAATTTAGATTGCGATACTCTTGCGAGTGCAACAACAACAACAACAACAACAACAACAACAACAACAACAACATCATCATCATCATCATCGTCATCGCCATCGTCATCATCATCATCATCATCATTATCATCATCAACAACATCAACAAAAACAACAACAGTAAACTTTCTAACTAGGAAAAATGTACAATCACACAGCTACTAAAGGGACACCGTCTGTAACGTACGGTTCTCGGTACGTAGTTATTTTCTCTTTAATATTCAAAATACCTTATATTCCAACTACCAAATATGTACATCCAGTTTCAAGTTACCGTTCACCGGATATGTTTGATACAACCACACAGAAACCAATAAGAAATTGCATATTCTACACTAGGATAACAAGATCGCAACTTCTCGCTACATTTTGTCTAAATGAAATAAACAAATATTGAATATAAAACGTACTGTAATTAACTAGACACAGAAATGCTGACGCCAATGTTTTGACGTCTTCATTTGATGTCCACACATGGTGATAAATTGCTTCATTGCATTTAGAAAAAAAAACGTTGCAAGAAATTGTATCAATTTAATCTTAAAGTGTATCATCGTATCAAATAGAGCCAATGAAAGGTCACATGAAACTGGCAGTAAATACTTTAATATTCCAACTACTAAAATACTATAAATACTACAACTCTCATTATCATGCATTTCAATGAATATGAAGTAGAATTATATACATCATTTTGGCCAAAAAACCGAAATGTCAGTCAATTACTATTAAAGCTAGTTTCTACTTCTAGTATACAGTGTGATCTCAGATTTGCTTCTATATTGATTGTAGTCTGTATTTGTCACTGTATAAACTAACTTTGGCTAAAAATGAAGCCTCGGTTACTCCTTCTTTTAAGTGACACATACACAAGCTGCGTTTATAAGCTATTTGGCCTGAGTGAAAATACTTCAATAAAAACCATATCAGTCTATCCTAGTATAATGAATGATGCTGTCGATGCCTTCAATGGTACATTGTCTTCTGGCATACTGTCAGCACACTTGACGGCATGATGGAGGTTTCCACGACATTTATGTTATCAAATTATTTATGCATTATTCCTAAAATACCTGATTTGAGTTCTGTCAATATCACTTGATGGTTATTGCATGAAGCATCGTTTAATCAATAAAAAAATCTCCTAAACGTATAAACCGAGCTTAAAAATTGACAATGAAGTCGTAACGTGGGCGATATAAACCATTTGTTAAAAAAACCCAACGGTTTAGATAGAGAGACAACATTAAGATAAAGAGAGCAAATCTTGTAATCTGTCGGAGTAGAGTAGAGTAGAGTGGAGGGTCTATGAGTAGAGATAGAGCCAAAGAGTTTCATCAGCTTCGTTTCATGATATACATAAAGGTTATTTTTTAGAGATAGTTGGACATTTTTGTACAAAATGAAGCGACACGTCAATTTTTGACGTCTTTGTGAGTGGACTTAAAATGCAAACAGCACCAAGTGTCTTTTGTATTGGTATTGGTCAGGTTTGTTTCAATTCACACACACACACCCACACACCCATGATAAACTTATTTACTATACCAAGGTATGTGTCAGACTGGGAGACATTTGTTTATATAAAGTGACATGAGAGATTTATCTTTGGCACTCATATGGTGCAATATCCCCTCCTAAAATTATGGTACAATATCCCCTACTAAATTATGGTACAATATCCTTCTAACATTATGGTACAATATCCCCTTCTAAAATTATGGTACAATATCCCCTCCTAAAATTACGGTACAATATCCCCTCCTAAAACTATGGTACAATATCCCCTCCTAAAACTATGGTACAATATCCCCTCCTAAAATTATGGTACAATATCCCCTCCTAAAATTACGGTACAATATCCCCTCCTAAAATTATGGTACAATATCCCATCCTAAAATTATGGTACAATATCCAATACTAAAGTTATGTTACAGTATCCCTCCAACATACGCAATGATTTACCCTCTGCCAACTCCCCATAAATGTAACTATGCTGTAATTGCTACACGGAAGTCACGACGTCCAAACTGGTATAAATGAACACCCTATGCACGTATCTATACACTTCAGTGATTATATTGTGTTGTATTACTAGGAATTTGTGTTTCACTTGCAAAGAGTCGGTCTGTTTGAAATGTACAAAGATGAACGCGTATCCTTCTGTACCCATATTGAAGTAGCCGAGATAAAAAAAATGTGTTGAAACACTCTAAGTTTCGGAGATGTCAGATGAAAAATTAAATAGCAACTTTTTTATTAATTCTTTTAGTTTGGGAGTGGAATTGAATCATTTTAATTCTTATCCTGCAAAAACGATTTTACTTTTAATGCAATCTGTTTTGTACCACTAAATACAAACATTTCTAAAAAAAATGTCAAATTGAGAAATGGAAGAATTTTAAATAGTAAATGCATGGCACTAAAATACATTATTAAAGTGCCAATAAAAGAGCTACCTTTTTCCTCACTACAGCCTGGTTTTGCATTTATAGCAATACATTCATACTACTATATACTGATTTGAAATTAATTGTGCTGTTTTCAATTTTGGTCAATTAAGTTAGAGGGTGGGGTGGGGTGGGGGTGTTGGTGTCTGAGGCCTATTTAAATGAGTGAAGTTTTGTTTATCCTACATTGAGCTATTGATCTCGCCCCTTAGTATTACACCTGCACAGTAAACAGAATATTCTGAGATGATGGGATTTCACAGTCTAGCAATAATCTAATAGTCCTTGAGCGTGTACAGACCTTTTTACGCCACTATTGATGGGGGTAGTTATTGTCAATCTAGTCTAGAGGCTATGCATAACTTCGAAGATCTCTCTTCTCCACGTCTAGCTCAATGAGAAATCGTGAACCAAACGTTGTTCATGCAAATGAGTAAATCCCCTACTGTTAGATAATGTAAACAGTATAAAAGTAGCATCCTGATCTGACAAATGTGCCAACAAAGACTAACAATGCATTGGACCCTGATTGGACCAGAATTCTGTATTCAAGGTGGGTGGCTTCGTTGACATTTGAAAATGTCATCTCAGAACCTCGTTCACCTAGAAGAGATTCGATGTCATAGGTAACCTCTAGACTACTGTCGATCTGATAAAAGTAAATATATGTACCCTTTGTCAGTCATACCTAATGAGCACAAAAAAACCACACATCCCTTTCTAACGGACCCTGAGCATACGGATGACTATGGGAGCTGCCCCCCCCCCCTCCCCTCCGGAATTGCCCTGGTACAAAATACATTTATCATAAAAAATGAGGAGCTCGTGGTGTCTGCCACCCACATTTGGAGAAATAACAAAAATAGTATCGTGTAACTTATTCCAAGGGACGCTATTCAAAACGTTTGCATATCCTGTTAGGTTAGTTGCCCTGCCATCTATTTTATTAATGACTGTCCTCAAAGTAAAAACATGACAGGCTGTAACAGTTTCTACATGATGTACTACGTAGTGAAACAAACTACGTCAGATTCTATTTTTAGGTGTTACATGTATAATGATGTAGAGAAGTCAAACTCCCGCGTAACGTCTTATCGACATTTGACTCCCAATTTCAAATATTTTAACGGAGAGAGAGAGAGAGAGGCAGACAGAGAGAGACAGAGAGAGAGAAAGAACAGACAGACAGACAGACAGACAGACAGGCAGGCAGGCAGACAGACAGACAGACAGACAGACAGACAGACAGACAGACAGACAGACAGACAGACAGACAGACAGACAGACAGACAGACAGACAGAGCCAGAGCGCCAGAGAGACAGAGAGAGACAGGGAGAAAGAGACAGAGACAGAGAGCAGAGAGACATAGGGAGAGAGAGACAGAGAGCAAATCCATTTTAAACGATAGGAAGTTTCCGTTTACTTTTGGAGTGTTAGGTCCTCCATTCTCAAACAATTTTTCAATTTCGGAAACATATGGAAACTTGCCATGAAACTCAACGTTTTTGTTGTCAACAATGATCGATTTATATTTGTACAACTGATTGAGTGTTAGGCTCCACCAATTAAATGGTTTTTTTTGCCGTCAATACAAAGGCAGGGAAAATACAAACAGCTAAAAACAACAGCCCCCCCCCCCCCAATACTTTACTTCTACGTGACTAAATGTAAAAGAAGTTTGTGGCAACAAATAAATACTAAAACGTGTCTGTGATATGCAGAAAATAGCTGGATTTTGAAATTTATGTTAAATTTCTATTAATACTACTAATTGTTAAATCACATTCTGTAAACAATTTTTTCCTTTGTAAACTGAAAATTGGACAATGTAAAATAAAATGTATCTCATCATCAACTAAATTTAAATTACATCTTTTACAAAATCTTAAATCAACAGGAACTTAGCTCTTGGGGATCTCCTACCTAATTCTATTTCCAAAGTATGGTCACTTAACCTAAATTTTGATAATAATTTCCGTAAACTAAAATCCCTGATATTACTTGAATAATTTTCAAATTCAAAATTATGTTTAAATAACTTGGAGGACGTTTTTAATTTATTTCCCCCTTTACTATCTTTATGACTATGATTTAACTCCTCCTTCCAAGTCTGGATGTATTCATTATTTAGTTTTACTGTTACTGCATTTGTAAGTTCAATGTCATTGCTATGTTCTACAATTCAACCATTTATACAGTTCTCAGCTATGCTAACACTGCCTCCTATGATATGCTGCCTAACTATCTTAAACACGATCTAAACTGTCCTAGGAACATAATGCAGAAAATTAGTTGATAATGAAACCTACCAATATCTGATAACTCTATATTGTATAAAGACAAAGCGATTAAGACTACAGCGCTACAAAAATTATCAAAGATTTAACACATCCACTACAAGAACATGAAAATCTTCCAAATGGCCATCGCCTCAGAGTACCACATGCACATACAAACAGGTTCAAGTTAAGTTTTGTTTTGTGCCAAGTTCAATTCAAATCATTAACCCCACGTAATTGCTGCTAAATGTAAATGTATTTAAATGTATGTTGTAACCTGTATTCCTGGCAATGCAAAGGAAATTTCACGACGAATGACGAATAAAGTAATCATTAGTCATTAATTCATTAATCATTAAAATAGTGCAACATTTTTTTACTTTATCTAAATAATTTACAACTAATATTTCTTTAATATGATTTGACCAATTAGAGTTTATTCATATTGACTCATTTAATGCACTCTTTAAAATATGACTATCAGGTAAGATATTGATTTTTTTATCGGTATGTTACGTGAAATGAAAGAACAAATGCCGTCTTTATCACATAGGTGAGTTACTTCTACGACATGCCCTTATCTCATCATTTATTCGTACAGTGTTTGTTTATACCCGGTGATAAATCTTTTGTTTCATACAGCATCAAGGATGTTATTCTAGTGAAACGCAGTATCCCGTTTGGCACGTCCTTTAAAGTTGACAGTATCATTTCCATTCTAGTATAATGTTAATGTTGATGTATGTCTTCTATAACATTACAATTGTCTTCTGGAATTGTTAGAACTGTTGACTGCATAGTAGAGATTTCCTCGATATTCTATTTACGTATAATAAATTACGTCATCGGATCGTTTATAAGTTATACATCTTAATACCAGGCTTCACTTCACTCATTGCAAGTCATTGTTAAGGGACTGGTCAGTTTCTCCAGCCTGGGGGGGGGGTGGATTCTTAAATTGGGCCGACAAAAAGTCACTGACCCCCCCCCCCCACCTATCTGTAAAACCAAAAACAGTCTGCCCCTCCATCACTTAATTCTAAAACATGATGACCCCCTCCATATATATAATATTCACATGACAGGTATTTTTATGATCGTGACTCAGTGGGGATTGCTTGACTGTCTTGCATCTACTTTATTAAATCCCAGGTTAGCACTATCATAATTACAATTATTGACTACACAGGGTAAATATATTCCAAAAGGAGTTTAATAGCATCTTGACAGTGAAAGGTAGGGGAAAGCTTGAGAAGGGAATATGTACATCTCTTAGGGGGGGGGGGGTTCCCAGGGAATCTCCCCCTAGAAGCCTAGGAGGTGTTTAACTCTGAAAAGTCATATAGTTTGATAGCATCTTAACTGGGATGTGTACACATCATGTGGGGGGGGGGGGTCCTAGCCCTGGAGGTTTTTTTACTCTGAAAAGTCAATTTTGAGACTATTCAGACCCTTTCAGACAATAATTTCCAAGCTATACGAGACAGCACCAACATGTAAAAAACAACTACATAGGGTTTAAATACTTTTGAAATATACTTTGATAGCATCTTGACAGTAAGAGGGGAAGAGCTTGACACTGGGATATGTCTACCTCATGTGGGGGGGGGGGGGTTCCGAGGGGGGTCTCCCTCTAGAAGCCCTGGAGGATTTTTACTCTTAAAGCCAATATTTAGGCTATTCAGACCCTTTCAAGCAATAACTTAATCCACGCTTTACTACACAACATCATCAAGTATCAGAAACTGTTCTTTATAACTTAATATGGGCTTGAAATATGTTCTTAAAAAGTTAAATGGCATCATTATATACACATGTAGTAAAGGTCAGCACATCTATAAACGGTAGTATCATTGGTAGGGGAGCTTTGGAGTTTAAGGCAATTTTAGACTATCTTGGCAAACATTTCACATCTTTGAAATCAAATTAGAATAGGGTGAAAATAAAGAAAAGTTTAATACCATTATGACAGTAAAAAGGTTGTCGGTGCATCTGATTGTTGGTTGAATGCATGTGTGACCTCTGGGGATGAGGGAGTCCTTAAGATTTCCCCCCTGGCAGATCTGGAGTTTTTTGCTTCTATTAAGGCAATTTTTAGGTTATTCATAGCCTTTGAGGTAATAATTTCAAACTTCAAAAAGCTAACGTAAATGTAAGTTTTAAACGAGTTTCCCATATGTCACATAAAAATGGGCCCGCAACATTGGTATAGGGGCATTAATATTGCATGTACAGTAAAGTCACCGGTATGACTTTAGGTGGTCATACCTAGTGTATAATAGAAACTGGAATCTGATGAGATGTGGTGATTTGTAGTGTCAATAACATGTAGTGTCCAAAATAGAAAGTGTATTAATCCCTTCTGACAAGTTAATACTGACGAGTAGAACAATTTGTATTAACTTCTTTTATAAAACCTTCAAGGTCACTTTTGCCCCAAAGTGCATGTAAGTGAAGCATTGATTGTGAAACAGCCAAGCATTTACATGACATGTTTTGTAACTAGTGTGGTAGCTAGGTAATACATGTATATGTATCGTTATGTTTGAACTAACAAGTAATATTAAAGAATTCATGTAAGAAACAGGGACAAGAACAAATATTTACATGTATCACATTTCAGACAAGACTATATGCCATTGTAGAAAAGGATTTTGTCTTCCATCACAATCCAAAACACAATGACCCCCCACCCACAATTTTCAAAACAGCATGACCCCCCCTACTGCCAATTTCAAAAACAGGGTGACCCGCCTACAAATCCACCCCCAGGCCGAAGAAACTGACCGGTGCCTAAGTATGCTTCACTAATTATAGAATACTGAGTTCCTTTTCAATTTGCAGCAAAAATTATGCCCAAAATGAATAAAATCAGCCTGTGTCCCTTCAGGAGGATAAACTAAGGTTATATATACTCCTATCCGACTCTTCCCCATTGTTTCAACAGTGTTCTTAATTTCATTTAACGGACACTTTTACACAAAGAAAGCGTCCGCATACCGTTAATGTAATGTGCTATCAAATGTGCTGTCCTGTATGCCATAGTTGCACTAATTTATGTACTTGTTTCTTGTATACCCTGACACTAGTACTTAAACTACATCATGATATATGATGGTTGGAAACAATTGGTTACGGTACAAGTGGGCGTGTGTAGACAGTGTGTCTTGTTCCGTGCCATATTCACCATCGTTACCGAAATAAGCAGAAACAACGCCCACTCTATTTTACGTTTCAACTTCTTTCTAAAAATTTCCAATATTTGTTGTTGGGTTTACCATGGTTAACTTGTACGCATAAGTTCTTCGACCAACAGACCTGTTTCAAGTGGTTGTTAGGTTAGGGGTAGCAATTTCTCTCTCTTTTTTTCTCATCTGAAAAAACACTGTCCAAAGTTTATTTCTTTTGACAGTCATTCCTCTCTGTTGTACCTGTTTTTAATACGAGATTGATTACCTGCTCTTTCAATAATGAAAACTCGTATTGATGTTATTATTATTGGCAACAAAACACCACAATGTTTACTAACCAAACTGATTACTGATGGGTAAACACACCACACAATTACAAATATAATACCGCTATGAAGGTATTACAATTTCAAATTACATGATTACAGGTGCTAATGGACTCCTAAGTTACGACACAAGAGTATCTACATACTGAACTACATGTATCACACATTAGTATATACACTAGTTTACTAGTATAGTATTTCGCCAGTTGTTCTTTAATACGTGTAAAGTAAACTGCAAAGTTAAGTGGCTAATGGACAATTTTGCTTACGTGACAATTTTCGACTAAATGTATTAAATTATTTCCTGATTTGAAAGACTTTAAGTTAATACAACCAAACTATTTTTGGCACATTGCCCAGTACAGTGTGATAAATAACGTTTGCCATGACAAATTTTCGCGTTTTTCATTCTCTAGCTAAACAAACGAAAAATGATCTTCATCGAAAAAATGTGGATAGGTCTACTGAACAATAACCAGTGAGAAGACTGGGATATAAAAACACTGGGCCCAGTGTGATGTGTATCCTAGCCTATGTTGTAACCATAAATCAGTAAGAAGGACAAACACTTGGAATTTTTTTCCAATGGCGGGTTGGACTCCAACCCGAGACATCACGACATTTTACATCTAAATTTCAAATGCTTGCGTAAAACTCGTTCAGTATCATTTTATGCTGTGTTTTTGCCCTGAAAAGAGCATGAACTATTCATTTACCAATAGCAAGTTTTCGCAACTTTTCTGCGATTGGAATATTTAGGTACACCCACAAATTATGGTTATCGAATGGTTCTATACGGTTTGCCTTTGGGGCGAAATCAATAGATCAATGCAGGATGAAAAAACCCTAAATTCTTTAAGTTTGGGGCAGGGATGGTTGTTTAAACAATTTCCGTTCTCATCCGACAAAAACGATTTTGCTTTTAATGGAATCTTTTTGTACCCCTAAATCCAAATATTTTGTTTTAAAATGTCGTCAAATCAAGAAATTGAAGAATTTTCGTTATGTAATAGTAAATATATGGCACTAAAATACATTAAAGTGTCAATGACAGTGACATTTTCTAACTACATACTGGCTTTGTATTCATTGTGCTAATTACATTGTGTACTACTGCATACAGATTTCAAATTGTTTGTGATGTTCTGCAATATCGACACATGGGCATCATGGCACAATAAAGCTAAGATTGTGAATATATAAAATAACAAAATGAAAATAGAATTTAAAAACGAAACAAAAAACCCTATTGTAGAGGTAGATTTCTGATGTAATAATGCATGTGATGTGTGAGTTCGAGAAATATATCGTGTCAAAATGAACGTTGGTGGCTCACTTCTGTAGCCAGTGTCGGATGATACATTGTTGCAATTGGTTGCTAAGGGCGAGGACGCGCTCGCTCATGTCACCTTCTCCGCACACTATAACTTAGTATATGTTATTTGCCAAATACCGTTCCATATCTTGCTGCGAGAGGTAATTTTTCCGGTAATAACGGAGAGCCGGAGGCGAGCCGTTATACCGGAAAAATTAACTCGAGCAGCAAGATGTGAAACAGTATTTGGCAAATAACATACTTATACGTCACCTGCGACGATGAATTAATTTTTGAATGTCTAAAAATGCTGTTTCATTTTAAAATAAAATCACTTCCGCGTTATACTGTTGAGCGTAGTATCATGCACCACTCCAATAACTGCAATGCGGTTGTTTACACGTCAGCCTTAACTTTATCATCCAATCAGAGTGCGCGTTTGCTCAATAGTATGACGTATTGTTTACTATTTGCATATCACTCAGCGATATATTCAAACTTATAACCATCAGCTGAAAAATGAGTGCGTCTTTGTTTTGCGTACTGTATTCCATTAAATGTACAAAAATGTTCGTGATATGCTTTCTTGTTCTAGTTAGGCAAAAACTGCACCCTCTGTGGTGGTAATTTTCATATCCTTCATAAATTTAGGAATTCATGTTTACGATCGCTTGACGGCCGCGAGTTCGCCGTCACTGGACTTTCGCCGTTCTGTGTGAAATTTTTGGTTTTTTCCCTGTAACATGAAAAGTACAGTTCAAAGACTTGTTACAATTTATACAACGGTGATATTTTGTTCAGTTGACAACAAATTTGGCATTGGAAATCCTGGTTATAGCTGTATTTCTAGTTGTCTGCTAGATTTGTTTACAAGGGGACGTGCAGTGATCACGTGACACAACAAGCAAAAATACGGCTGTTGGTGAAAAATACGCCTGTGTATCTGCAGGGCTCTCGACCAATCAGAATGCGAGATTGGTGACAGGTGACGTATAACATATGAATATGAGAGCGCTTCCTCGTCCTTCCTAGCAACGCAACAAAATATCGATCGTCTGCTCGCGCTCGCGCTTCGTTTTGAAAGTGCGCCACCAACGTCGATGTAAGGTAAACCAGGAAGCTACCGTGTAACGGCGGTGGTACGGGGACATGGTGTTGTTCTACAGTGAGACAGACTAGATTTTAGGGGGTTTCAAGTGTTTGTATTGATATTCTCGTTGAATCTGAACATTATTACATCAAAGGAAGGAGGTGAACACTGAAAATACACATCAGTAAGCTTTATTGCAAAAATACAGTCACAATCGTCCGCTCACCATACCTGTCAGTTTCACGCACATAACGTTGTTTACGCGTATTTGTATTACATACTATTGTTATTAGATTATAAATATCCATAATCTTAGCTTTATTGTTCCATGATGCCCATGCTCGACATTACAATTGAGTTTTTTTAAATGAAATGTTATCGCCCCTTATACAAATGTTATACTCCGATGTTATTCTACAGATCTCAGTATTACTAGTGGTGATAACATAATTAAACTAACAGAAAGAAAAAAATACCACCAAAAAGAAATGTTCAGCGCTGGCCCTAGTCTTGCTGCTAGACGTTCGGGCTTTCTTTCGATGCTATAACTATAAGCGAACGAAGTTCGCATGTGAGGGCCTGCCCAAATTCGGATGTTCCATCCTCGATAGCGTTGTTCGGCTGTGTGTCGTATTTTATCGGAAGAACATCCGAGGGCTAGCTGATAGACTACGCTGGCCCATGCCAACTGGTCACCTTTTCACAGCATAGTTTTCACAGCGGCATAAGGAGGTCTTCAGTATTTGCAAGGGGGGGGGGGCGTGGTCACTTTTTATAAATCGGCTCTTGGGGGAGGGCCATATTTTAGAAAATGGGATTAGGGGGATGGTCACATTTTACTTTTACTCATTGTATTGCCTAACATTGTATTATTTTGGGGCTTTTGTCATCCCATCGCTGCCACCTATTTCAAATCCTATTGCTGCCATTCGGGTTAGGGTTAAAGTTAGGATTACGGTTAGAGTTAGGGTTAGGGTTAGGTACCATGATATCTGCCTATATCTAATTGCCTCTGACAACCATGTATAATGAATTAATAGTCAGTTGTTGTGTGACGAGAGGAGTGGGCCTCACAGGTGTAAAACGGGAGCAGTTGGGTAATAATGTTGTGGATATGTTGACCTCGCTCCCGACGATATCAGGAGTGTGTCAATCTAATCATTGGGAGTTGAATTGTGGCCTTCAGCTCAGCCAATGAGATCCAACCATAAGTATTTATTAATGCAGTGCCTTCACACACATCCACATGGCGGTAGTAGTGGGAAATTATCCAATGCCTTTAAAACTTTCAGCATTGGTGGCAGCGGTGGGATGAAGTCCTTACCATTGATTCTGGGACTCGTGTCCTTTCACATATTTGACAGCATTTACCTCATGTTTAGAATAGAGGGAGGGTCATGTTTTAGAGAAAGAATGTTGAGGGAGAGCAACTTTTTAGCATGGCGGAGTCGGGGGAGGGTCACATTTTGCATAACAGTCCTAGCCTAATTTCCCTCAGCCCTCCCCCGTGTAATTACTGAAGGCTCCCTAAGCTGAAACAAACATTTTAACTACACATAAGATAAGATATGGAGGAAACACACAAATCACATACCAACCGTTTTGTTCATTTCACACATATAATGTAAAGATAAAAAAAATGATGTCATGAAGTCAGCAGACAGACAGAGACAGATAGATCGACATATATACAGACAGACAGACAGACAGACAGACAGACAGACAGACAGACAGACAGACAGACATACAGACAGACAGACAGACGGACGGACCGACGGACGTACGTACAGACAGACGTACAGACGTACAGGCAGACAGGTAGTCGGGTGGGTGGGTAAGTAGGTAGTCTTGCTGCTAGACGTACGGGCTTTCTTTCGATACTATAAGCGAACGAAGTTCGCAGTGAGGGCTTGCCCTATCCTCGATAGCGATGTTCGGCCGTGTGTCTAGCAGATAGACTAGTAGGTAGGTAAATAGATATTAAATTAGAATATACGTACATTGTAAATAGTTTTTACATACAAATGTGCACACACACACACACACACACACACACACACAAATAAACAAACAATCAAACAAACAAAACACATTGCAGACAGAAGTTATTGAGATAGACTGACAAAAGACGCAAGCTTGACTTTCGTTGTTTCTTTCATCAGAACTTGTGTGATTTGAAATTCTGATTTATTCGATAGGTGACGCCGGAAGTGACTTATCAGAAGAAGAATCACACTACGAATCACTGCCCTCGCCATACTCAGAGTCATCAGAGCACGAAACTTTCGTCTCTGCCTGTGGGGACCACTATAAATTCAGTGTTTTTCTACCGTACGTGGAAAACACAGTATGTCAACATTTCGCAAGACAACTTTTCAGAGCTCTCAAACACCACGGTATACCGGAGGACAGGTTATGCATTGATTACAAGGACTACACTGCCGGTAAAGGTATCGCTGAAAACTATATTGATCATATGAAACAAAGTCGCCTCATCGTCATACCGATATGTAGCGAGTTTCTTAAACAATTTGGTATATTAACAACGAGTGACCGTCTGTACTGTGTGAAGTTGGAGGAATGCGAAATACCGGATAAGTACCGACTTTGGAAGATAATAGATAACACTGATGAGGAAGAACGCCGGTACATTGTACCAAACATCATCGAAGCGGTGACGTCATCCTTAGAAGACGAGCAAAGTGTACGAGATGTGCGAGAAGTGCCACTCCAAAATATCGTAAATCGTAATGAACGTAATGTTTCACTGCTGGAGGACGACAACGAAATTGTTTTAAGCGAGCCATGGAATCTCGCAGAGAATGAGTTTGTCAACATTAATGTTGGAACCAGTGCTGTGAAAGCTCATGATCCAACAGGTACACATATCAGACACAGTGTTTGGTCTGAGGCGCAAACATTTGAACCGAGTGAAGGTAATTGAAGGCCATAGACAATATTGGTACCTTTTTGCCGATGGGTAGGCCAAAACCCAATCTGATTGAAATCTGATCTGGTGAATACTACTCGATTTCTTGTTCCAGAAGTGAGCGTCTTCTTTCCAACAAGATGGCACTCACTCCCTCCAGAACCACAGAACCGCTAACTCCCTCTAGAACCACAGAGCCGTATTCGAGCCATCACAATCAGATTTTAATTAGAGTTAGAAAGCCAAAAAACATACCACGTTATTGAGTATTGTTAACTATTGTCGGACAGACCAATATAAAGTTGTTTTTCAGTGGTGCAAAATGTATAGCCCAAATTTTACCAGACTATATAAGGTATATCTTTTCGATCAACCATGCGCAGGCTATTCTTCCACGGCGTATCTCACAGACCACAGGTACTCGAATCAATGTGTATGATTTAAAAAAAAAATATGTATGTAAATAAGTCTTATTTATATACAATACATTTTTTTTCTACACATTGATTCGAGTACCTGTGTCACAGACTAAACAAATTTTCTTAGCAATTTGAAAAGAGACTACGTTATGTCAGGCGGTAATAAGATGTCATCCTAAAAGTTACATAACTTTTTTCGTGGTTTTTTCTTCGGCGTAAATAGGTGAGAACGGTTAGTAAACAGATGGGATCAGCTGTATGTGTTCACACATGGAATTTGACACCATTATCCGCCGGCGTAAACACCCTCAAAGATAAGTGCATAGTGCGACCACTGTTCTGTTCACACAGGGACATATTCCCCGCAGGATCAGTGACTTAGATTAACTCTGGAGGTAATTTGCGTGTGTGAATGGTCGACTCCGGAGAATCTGTGGATTATTTTACTGCAGAGGTTTTGGTCGATTCAGCTCCACAGATCCTCCGGAGGCAAGGATTAACTTGTACAAAGTTGTAGGTGTGAACGTCAGCCATGTTGTTTACAGTGATCGAATCTACGCACTTACCATTGAGGGTGTTTATGCTGGAGGATAATGGTGTCAAATTCCATGTGTGAACACATACAGCTGATCCCCTCTGTTTACTATTAAATCGTTCTCACCTATTTACGCCGAAGAAAAAAACCCACGATAAAAGCAATATGAACATGCCTTACTTACCAAGGTGCCAATTTGACTAGTATTTGAAATATTTATAAATTGTAATGTGTACTTTTATAACCTGTTTGACTACGTCAAAATGTCAGCTCGGAGCAAATTGAGAAAACAATGCTTCCCAATGACTGTCAAAATAGGCTGACTCTGTAGCCTGTTCATTAATTTACTGATCGCTTCCTTGTTGTCATTTTTAGTGTGCTATACTGATCCAAACCATTTTGTAGAACACATTGATTATGTTAGCAGGGTTACTTATCGTGTCAACACTTCCTGACTCCTTCCCCGATATAAGAACAGCAACGCCTTGTTCATGGGGGGGGGGGGGGGGAGGGTGTCTCTACTCATCGCATATAACAGTAAGAATCACACGGAAAATAAAATAGAATTCTACATAGTCGTTTTTGTTGTCTTCATTATCGACAATTTCGTTTGTGCTTTCTATTCCAGGATTCGATCCAAGCAAATGGTGCGCGACCAAATTCTACGAAAACACCAACGATTTCCTCAAAGATTTTCAAGAGACTGAGGGTAGACTTCGCAGCACTATTGAGAGGCTATTAATACAGAAAATACTCCCTCAACAGGTAGTGGATGGGTCATACAAAATACTGTTGAAGCTTGCTAGTTGCAGCAGCAACCGCGTTAGAATGACAGCACTTGAAGAGTTGGTCGGCATGGTAACGGGTCCCAAGTGTGTGGATATCAGTGGGAGCGAGTTCTTGGAAATGGAATTGGTTCTTCGAAATACCATAACCAAACCTCTTAGATTCGAGGAATGGTCATACATGATAAAAGTACTCCAACTTTACGGTAATGTATTAGCACACATCAATGTGCAAGTCACCCAGGGAAGTATGGGTACTGCGATGTCTGTCGGAGACCTAAAGATCATCAGCGCCTGTATTGCCAAACAAAGCAAAGTAATCAACGACAGCAAAAAAAGATTTGGCCCCTTCGTAAGAACGGCTGACGGTGTAACGATTTCCACCAAGTACATCCAACAAACGGCCCAGTTTGCGGTCGATTTTATTGTCGACGGCGTGCATGCCATAAAAGAACAGCAAACCAGGCGCAAGAGTGTAAAAAAGAAACGTGCAACGACTCAAAGTGCCTTTGATGGGGATTTGGATATTGGATATCGATTGTCCCAAGCAACTTGGATCGAGATTCCCGTATTGCTCCAACTTTACCAAGAGATGGTAAGTCCCAGAAAAGGTCATGACCAGGTTTGAACTTGGAGGGGGGGGGACGTATCAGAGTATTTGTAGCTAATATACCCAGAGGTACGCCAAAGCATTTCATGCTTGCATTTATGTGCAAGACAAACCATCATGTACCACACAAGATCTCTTTATACCTTTAACAGATCACAGTCTTGCCATTTTGTTTCAGATACTGAATTCAAATCAATTGGTGCGTACAATTCAAGCAGTACTCTTTGAGAAGTTGAAGAAAGTCCCAAAAGGCAGTGACAGAATCAAATACTCCATCTTCACCTTCCAACTACTCATCTTCATCATCAAGCATAGTAAACAGAAAGGTAAATTATTGACATTGGTCTGCTTTCACACTGAGGCCTGGGTCAGTCAAGGTGCCGCTTGGAATTTGATTCTGCAGTAAAATGTACCTTTGACCAAAATGTCAAACGCAAAATACACTATGTCACGATGATATTATAGAGAACAATTAACAATATAATAAAATGTACAAAAGTAAAATCCCCTGTTGAAGAAACACGCACCAGTTCCACTTAATAGGAAAACATGGTTACGGCTAAAAGTGTGGCTGTTTTATGTAGCCTCTTCTAGAGCCACAGTAATATTACACGGCCCTGTCGATGTCGAATTATAAATCTTCATTTTCAGAATAATTTTGAAGATTTTGACAAATACATTACAAACATTCTATTCGATAGGGATATGTCTCCAAGCACTCGATGGAAGTACTGAAAACAGTTTAGTCGGTCTTTGTACCTTCCTCTCGGGGGGTACCTACAGGATCAAACGACCAATCAAGTTCATACCGTTAGAAGATGTCCGAGAAACGGTCAACGAAATGTCGAAACCGTTACTTCTCCATGAGTTCCAGGATGTGAGGGAAAAAGTCGCAAAACTTGTGATGAAGGTACTTAAAAACACTTTCCAGTTTGATGACGAGGCAAGCAATGTACTGAGAACTGTACAGTTATCGCACATTGTCGACAAATATCGCCAATTTTCACTCCGAGTTAACCACAAGGAAAGGCCAATCGGTAAAAACCATGCCATGGATACTGAAGTTCTTCATTGTCAGATCACCGATCGAAAGGTAGCCTTGAAATTACAAAATTTGCGGTTCCTGGATCATCTTATCGCGCCTACATGGAAGATGACGGAGGCTCATAGATTAAAAAACGACTTGATGTATCTTCAGAAGTTTTCCGGAGGTGAAAATATCGTCCAGTTGCTCGCCTACCAAGAAATGCCATTTCCCATGTTCCATGTGACAGAGTACATGGACCACGGGAACGTGTCAACATTTTTACGTGGCAAAAGGTTATGCCTCTTTGACCTTTGTGGAATTGTTTCAGACATGGTGGCCGCACTCAAGTATTGCCATGACAACAGAATAGTACATCGTGACGTTATTGCTCAAAATTTCTTGGTTACGGTTGCAGACCAAAGGTAAACATAGAGAGAGAGAAGAAAAATAGTTGAAAAAAAGTTTTACAATTTCAAACTAAATGTAGAGTATAAGTTTTAACGTAGATGGGTAGATCTTTCACGATTAACACCTAAACATCCAGTTGGAATACAGCAGCGCCAATTGTTAGGTTTTAGTTTCGCAGATTAGTGATTCATCATTCACAGCAATTTTCTTCAGGAAAAATGCAAAAATTATGAAAATATTAGAAAATGGCTGCCAGAAGCTCAGATCAACTATCTATCTCAAAGTGAGGGTAAACCTCTGACTGGCATTACATGTAACACAATGCATTATATTTAACCATAATATTGCACTATTCTATTGTCACATTAACAAATATCTGAAACCTGTCTTTCTTTTTACAGGTATGCATGCAAATTAGCGAAATTTAATTTTGCCAGAACTTTTAGTGTGTTCCCAGAAGAAAGCTACTACCAACCCATTCTGAAAGATAGCGGAAGGCAACGTTTGACTTTCAAAGGTACGAAACTGACACGAATGGTGAACGTTCACATCTGCTGAGTAATGCATGGGTTGTGGTATATGTATTGACAACTTTAATGGGTGGCCATTAGAGTGAGAAAGCTTTCTATCCATCCATCCATCCATCCATCCATCCATCCATTAGCCAACCGACCGACCGACCGACCGATCGATCGACCCACCCACATATCCACCCACGGTCAGTCAGTCAGTCAGTCAGTCAGTCAGCCAGTCAGTTAGTCAGTTGAACGAACGAACTAACGAACGATCGATCTATCGACCCATCCATTGATCTATGGTTAATCAATCAGCTATTCAAATACTATCATATTAATTTAAATGAACAGTTGAAATTACACCCACAAAGTATTTGTCACATGGCGCTATTTCATTCCAGGCAGGGCTGATGAACAAATCGCCACACTGTGGAGTGCCATAGAGTCAATGAAAAGGGGGACAAGTTATGAGTTCTCATCGGCTTCAGACGTATGGATGTTAGGTCATGTCCTGTATGAGGTGCTGACACATGGATGTTATCCGTACTACAAGCTACGTAAACTACGAAATTATAAAATTACTGAAATAGTCTCTATGGTAAGTACTTTAAGATAGGAATAACCTCTTTAGATTCTTAAACATTACAAGTTATTTTTTGAAACACTTAGATTTAAATGATTGGCCTTCTTTGTCCAGCGGCGTATACCAGTTGTTCAACAACAACAACAACAACAACAACAACAACAACAACAACAACAACAACAACAACAACAACAACAACAACAACAACAGCAACAACAACAACGACGACGACGACGACGACGACGACAACAACAACAACAACAACAACAACAACAACAACAACAACAATAACAACAACACGAACAACAATCTGACTAAAATGTCAGACACGTACGTCAGTGTAATTATGAGAATTGTAATACTGTCACCATGCGTTATCACCCTTATATGAAATGGTTCAACTTCTCGTTTGGAGAGAAAGCGATGATCGGGAACAAATAAAATGCAACCGACAAAATGTAGATAATAATCGATTTAAAACGGGCGACGGGCGGGCGTGGAAAAAGAGAAACGAGTTTTGGTTGTGAACCACAGGTGGCCTTTGGCTTAGCTAGTTATGCTCACGACAAAACAAAAACAAAAGCAAACAAACATACCAACACTGACAAAAATGATAGAAATATGCGGCAAAGTTCTGACGACAATCACCCAGGATTATTCTATCACAGTCTTTAATTACTCACTTTTTCACAATTTCCAGATCGCCAGAGGTTACGTGTTTCCACAAGAGTCGTGCATTCCAGACGACTGGTATTGGATAATGCGTGGATGCCTTGTTCTAGATCCTTGTCATAGACTTTCCCTCGATGACATACAAACCGAAGTTGTAGCGTACAGGAATACATGTCCACGCCCTGGTAACTATGAAGGACTCATTATAATACTTTTGGATAGCAAGAGTTGATCAATTCAGATCCAATAGGTGTACAAATCCCTAAAAGATACCCTCCAACACTATCACCAAAAACCTTAACTCTCACCTCAGAAATATTACCTTCAATACGGTACCCATGGCCACAGACAAGTTTCTTACTTGTCTGTGCCATAACACACCTTACTCAAATACCTTACCTCTCACCTCCGATATACCTTCAATACGTTACCCATAACACCTTACTCCAATATCTTAGCCCTCTCCTCTCACCTCCGATATACCTTCAATACCCATAACACCTTACTCTAATACCTTACCTTCTACACCTTACCATAATACCTTACCACAACGTCGTTTCCCAATGTCTTGCCTTTAACATCTTAGTGATACCACAGACAAGTAAGAAGTTACGTCTAACATCTTGTAACAATACGTTTCCTCCGATCCCTACAGTTAAAACTGAATATGGGAAACGGGCATTTCACTATAGTGGTGCTGTTCTATGGCACAATCTACCCCTATCCATAAGATCAGCTCCGAACTCATCGATATTTTAAAAACGTATTCTGGTAATGTAAGTGGATGTCTTTTAAAGTACACTGTGCATCTGTAACTTTTTGTCCTGTTTTTTTTTTTTTTCTGTGTATGTAATCTTGCAACAGGTTCCTAATAGGAGAACAGTGCTAATGCACTGAAAGGTTGTCTGTATATATAATAGGAACACGTCAAATAACTGATTTTGTAAAAAATAATAATATAAATATTGTAACAAGGCTGAACTCGATTAGTTGCTTGACCAACTATTTTTCAGTCTTTTTCTCTACAGTACAATGTATATAAAAAACTGCTGTGTATTATTATCATTAATTTGAGAATAAATTATTATTATTATTATTATTATTATTATTATTATTATTATTATTATTATTATTATATGAAAGATTGATAAATAAATAAATACGTTACTCCACTGTCATATCTCCAAAGCCTAAACACGACACTTTAACTCCATTGCTTCGTATCTAACAGTTTTCCCGATACCTTGCCTCCAATGCCTTTATATCCAATGTATACCCAAATACCTCGATACGTACCTTACCTCCAGTATACCTTATCTTGAATTCTAACTTGCAAAGTGTACATGTACAGAGATGTCAAACTTTAGTGAAGGACATTTTTATCACTTCTTTCAGAATTGTATAAAACACATTTCCAATTTCATCTCTATCTATAGATGTTTCGGACCATCTGATATTGCACCCACCACCCACTTATTGTGGAGCACTGGACGAGTCTGGTACACCAGAAGAACCTGACAGGGTAAGTTGTGTACTGTGTAGGTTTAGTTTTATAGTAGATTATTAACAACTATTACGTAGCACATTCACTTCTGCTTATACCTTTTGTGCATGGAAATATGGAAATAAATGATGGAATAAAACTTTTAAAAGCCTTAATGTTGAAAACCAGAAATGTTCTGAAATATCCAGAGAATAGAATGTCTGTTTCAGAAAGTACGTTGGATCTTCTGCCTTTGCGTTTTTATTTTACTTTAACGTTGTTACTCTAATTTATTTTATTTTATTTTATCTTATTCTAAGCCTGCAATATGCGAGAGTATAGAAAAACTGACAACAATAATGACATTGACAACAAGAATAATTCTAACAAAGAATTAAATAAAACTTATTATTTTCTTTGATCAAGGGCATCCCAAGAGACCTAGACGAAATCTTGAAATCAGGTGAGAAAACACACACACACACACACACACACACACACAAACAAACACACACACATTCACACACACCTCACATACACACACATACACACATACACACACACACACATACACACGCACGCACACACACACACACGAACGCACACACACATACACACACCTCACATACACACACATACACACACATACACGCACACACATACACACGCACGCACGCACACATCATGATTGTATATGTAACGTGGGTGCACTCTAGGTTTATGAAATACTAGTATCTTCACAGGGAGCTCAGGCTCAGTTAGTTTTGTTTACAAATACAAGTAAACAAACAAACAAACAAAACACAAAAATGAATAAACAAGTAAACAAGCAAACAAAAACATAAAGCAATAAACCGATAAATGTAGATAAACACATGAATGAACAACAACAACAACGCAAATGCAAACAAACAAACAAACAAACAAACAAACAAACAAACAAATAAATAAATAAATAAATAAATAAACAAACAAATATTGACACACACACACCCCTATAAATTAGTCACCATCAGAGATACCCCTATCTCCATTGGTGACTATTTGGGGGTAGGTTTGTTTGTTTGTTTGTGTGTTGGTTGGTTTGTTGTTGTTTATTCGTGTATTTATCTACTCATTTATCGGTTTATTTGTTTATGTTTTTGTTTGTATATATATATATTTGTTTGTTTACTTGTTTTTTTGTATTTGTAAACTGTAAGATACTGACCTGACCTTATATCTTTCGATATAATGTTGTATGCACTTATCAGTCACTTATGTATGCGATGGTCACATCGCTTTTATTTTTCATCACCGCCTACAGCTAATACGTTTGACATCACGAATGGTATAAGGAACATTGCCGAAAGAAAGGTAAGTTACTTGCAGCAGTAAATGGCGAGATGACCTCATTAGCCATTCATCTTAAGAGAGCTTGCCATATCCCATCACAACCAAGTCATTATACTTAAAGTAGTGAATTTCAAACATATATATTGTGGACAAGTATTCTCTTCTCACTACTACGATGACATTGCTCATATTCCCATATCTTTGAATTTGGCATTCTGGACAGAAATTTGGAGTAGTCGTCATCTGGCTTGACAGATATTGATTCGTTCCATTGTCTGGCTAGACACAAATGTAAGATTCCTCAGTGTTAGAAGGCCCAACATGACAAATCGACTCACACTTTCCAACTGTCACTAGTTTGCAATTCCAATTATGGAAAATTGTATAGAATTATTTTTACCCTATTTTCACAGACAGAGCTGCAGTGTAATTATGAGGAAACCATAGATGGCAGTGAGCCAAAACTAAATGAGGTGAGTTTTAATTATTGTATGATTTAGAGTCTATTCTTTGCATGATGTCAAGGTTCACATGGGTTAAAAGCTTCTTGAAAGTCATGTTGATTTTGTTTGCGTGCGGGGGGTGGTGTGGATGGGGTGGTTCGATAACATGGGAAACGTGTGCATACTTTAGCAATACCTTCACAACATCAGAATAAAGGTAACTGACCGCATGCATAATTGTGATAGATGTTTTAACCTTACCTCATTCTCACCTGAAATTTTTGGGGGAGATATAAGGAATCGGTCAGTTTCTTCGGCCTATGGGTGTGCGATGGATTTGTAGGGGGGTCACCATGTTTTTAATATTG
>NC_135554.1:19405591-19450591 GCF_964340395.1 Glandiceps talaboti
GGGGACATTGGGTGGTGTAGCTGCTATAAAATATGATTACCAGTATACTTTATTACAATATATCCCATTCGTGATATTAGACAGGGTTCCCAAACCACAGCACAACCACTGAAATAAGCAAATTTACTGCAATGTCAGAATGTACCAAACATTACGCTTTCGTATAACAAAAGGGATAATTTTTATATCGTTTTCTTCTTTTTTCTTGGGGTGGGGGTTGTCTGGAGCACCTTCACATGCTGTAATTATCCATGGAGTTGCCAACCCCCTCGCCAACGCCACTCCGGGTGCATCCCTCATTAGTATAATGAATAAAAAGAGAAAAGCATGATACATATAGTTATTATAAAACTGTACTGGTATCTTTTACAGGGACGAATGGAATTGTCCGTTGTTGAAAAGGTTCAAGGGTGAAAGAGATGGTATATATACGAAGACAGTAAGACCCCTCCCGCCACTTCCAACAACACCACAACCAGATTCGAAAAGGTTGGCTTCTAGATTTCGTATAGAAGAAGCCTTGGAGAATGAATTACAAGATGCTGAGTTTTATGAGAAGGGGTCAATAAAACACCAAAGGGCCGAGAACATCGATCCAGAGAAACCATATGGTAGTTCACCACTAAGGGTAAAACATTCGAGGGAGAGTCAGTACGACTCTCGTGATACACTCTCGCGTTCCAGTGTTGCCTCCTCTGTCATTTCAACAAATATAGGTCACACGAAACAAAACCCTTTGTATGCGAATCAACATACATTGGTTGTTACCGAACTTCGAGAACGCAACATGAACTGTCGTTCTCCAGGTTTCCAAAGTGATGAATCAAGGAAAGTGCCTGGTGTCCCTGCTTTATATCCTCATGGTGCACGACCTAAGACAGGAAAGGCACCTGCAAGCAACATGGCAAGGAGAAGGTTCTATCAAGATGATCTGGAACCTCGCTACACTAAACCCCCTGAGAGAGATGCTAGTGAAAACCAGAGATTCTCAGTATCTTTTGACGACCCTGATTACGTCTTGTCTATTAAAGAGATTCCATTCGATACTCAAGTTATACCTGATCTAAGTGAGGGATCTACAAACAGAAGTTACAACCAGGGAAATCCAGTTTACGCAAAGATACAGAAAAAGGAAAAGAAAGTTTCCAAACAGCACATGTCTGTAAATAATAACCAACAACACTACAGAAATAGAATGTCGCCTGCCACTGATGATGCATCAAGTGAAGTCAGCGCGGAATCAACGGCTGGAGACAATGTTCTCCTTTTTTTTTAAAAGTGAAAGTGTAGGAACGACTACTTCATGGGATAGGAACAAACTTTGCAGGAGATGGAGTTTTGGTGAAAATCGACCACTTTTACATGTAAACAGCACATGGATTTATTTTCACTGCTGTAATAAATGAATCCTGTGTGCGACGAACGAATGTCACATTCTGAACAATAGGGAACTTGCAATCTAGACTGACCATGCTCAGATGCAAAGGACTATGGGATTATCTGTGGTTATCGTAATATCTTATCTGGAGCTACCAATGAAATAAACCTCCCACACTCGTCAAGCTAAATATGAATTGATCATTCGTGGTTATAAACAATTTAACAGCATTGTTTATACCCCGGTAATACTAATTGATTAGTATTTATTACCACATTTCCCATGGTGCAACATTCAACATGGCGGTTTGCAAGTTCCCTATTGAAGACAGTCTTATTTTGAGTGAAGAGTTTGTAACATAAAGTAACAGATTTCTTATTTAAGTCTTATTGACTAAACTTTACATCTTTTTCTGAACTAACAAACATTGACATATAAATATGAACACTCAAAGTTATCATAGTGATGAATATTAAAAGGGTACATGAATGCAAATTTTTTAAATATCACAGGTCGTGGTGCAGTAGTGTAGGTGTTCTTGGGATATTCATTTCACCATATGTGCCACCAACATTATATTTACACTAGTAATAGCATTCACTAATATTTACAGATATGTGAGAGAGAGAGAGAGAGAGAGAGAGAGAGAGAGAGAGAGAGAGAGAGAGAGAGAGAGAGAGAGAGAGAGAGAGAGAGAGAGAGAGAGAGAGAGAGAGAGAGAGAGAGAGAGAGAGAGAGAGAGAGAGAGAGAGAGAGAGAGAGAGAGAGAGAGAGAGAGAGAGAGAGAGTGTGTGTGTGTGTGTGTGTATCTTCTTTGTCACAAAAGATAACTTTAGAAAGTGTAACGGGACTAAATATACTGTATTCAAGAAAATCGTATGTATTTCTTAAACGGAATCTAAGTAAACACTATGTTGTTTCTTATGAATTAACAGCTTAACATATTTGTGTATATGAACAATTTGTAGTTTTTGGGAGAACAATGGTTAGGTGAATAGTCTAAATATGAATTCACAGTACTACAGTTTTTATGTAATTACCAAATTAGTCAGAACATTTTTTTTGTAAACTTGAGATTAAAACTGTGCACAAGCAAAATTAAATGCACTTGTATAACAATATTTCAGAATTAACATGCAAAAGGTTGACTGGACATAAAGTTACGATTTTACAATCTTTCTACCTAGTTCTAAGGTTAAAGTAAAGTAAAGAGTTGATTGTGAGCTATGTAAATACACCATTAGTTACAAGAAAAAACTAAAAACAAAAGAACACACAGCTGGCCTGTGTACCAGAAATGGCAATAAAGTGTTCGCACCTGTCATTTTCCTTAAATGCATGCTTTATGTTATTGTTATTTTAGCCAGGACTTCAATATGTACACAGAATTTTGACATTTTAATGTCTGCTAATAATGTGTCATTTTTGTAATTATATATATGGTTATTATATAGTCGACATTTAGGCATAGATATAAGTTCAACAATCTGGATAGAACCGGACAATTTACCCTATTGCAAACAGGATGAACTGAATTACATATCAAAAGAGAAATATATATGGAAAGCTGATGATTTTTTTTCCTTAGCAAATGTGATACATTTTACAAACATATTCAAGTTTTGGTTATCTCTTTCAATACTTACACTTTGTTTTTCTCGTCAAAATACTGTTACCCAAGCTTTTTGAAATGCTGCATTTCAGCAAAAAATGTGTAAAGAAAATAAAACCCCAGAATAGATCAGGTGTTATGGGTCACAGTAGACTGAATTAAAATTGAATATAGTACTTTTCATGAAATTAAGCAACTTTTGTCACAAGGATGAGTTGTGATTTACCACATTTCATTTCATATGATTTACCACATTTCATTTCATATGATGTACCACATTTGATTTCATGATTTACCACATATGATTTCATGATTTATCACATTTGATATCATATGATTTGCCACATTTGATTTCAGGATTTACCACATTTGATTTCATATGATTTATCACATTTGATATCATATGATTTGCCACATTTGATATCATATGATTTATCACATTTGATTTCATATGATTTATCACATTTGATATCATATGATTTACCACATTTGATTTCATATGATTTACCACATTTCACTTCAAATAAATGCATTGTTTTCTAAATTGTTTAACTAAAACTGGGAGATTTCATTGAAATGTTACTTTGGTTTATTTGTATCACCGTCTTAGTGAATAATAAATTCAGAAATTTGTTGCAGATATATATTCTTCTGTATTGCTACAAACAGTGGGAGTTAGTTGAACAGAGGTTAAGATTTCACTCAAATTTGTCTGTTTGTAAACATGATATCTAACAAAGTCATGGATTGCTTTCACTCTGGGAAAAGATTGCAAAGACCAAAAGGGAACTTGCAATCCAGACTGAGCATGCCCAGATGCAAAGGACTATGGGATTATCTGTGGTTATTGTAATAACTTATCTGGAGCTACCGATGAAATAACACTCCCACAGTGGTCAAGCTAAATATGAATTGATCATTCGTGGTTATAAACAATGAAACAGTATTGTTTATGATACTAATTGATTAGTATTGTAATCACATTTCCCACGATGCAACATTCAACATGGCGGGTTTGCAAGTTCCCTATTGATTAGGTTTGCAAGATGCGATTCTGAATCTTAAATTCAAGGGGGACACCACTCCTAAATGCATCTCCATAAATTTTGGATTCTGGAGTCTTTTCATGGTTTTACTTCACCAACATTACATTTCTGAGTAACACCTTATAGAATTTGTGCATAATTTAGAGAATTTTTGAGGCTATAGGCCACATTGCCTCATGGGAGTCAGCAGAAAGGCATATGCAATAGTTGAACAATGTATATTCACGACTGCTAAGTGCACATTACCTTCAGTGAAAACGCCATATGAATATTCAAAATTCTAATGAGGCACAAGTTCAAACTGTTTCTCTGAAAGTAATGCATTTGATGTAAAATCATAAAAAGACTCTCCAGAACTCAAAGTTTGTGAAAATGCTTTTACTTCCGGGAGTGCTATTCCCCATGAAATATGATTTTAGTGATGCCATGGTAAAATGAAAACTAATTGTTGCATGTAAACACTTATTGAAGTTGTATATTTTAATTAACTCAATGTTTTCTATATCATAAAATTAAGAATCACAAATGGAGAAACACCCAGAAATTTTTATTTGAATTCCCATGCTTTTTTAATTCACTAAGAGCCAATTAAATCATATTTAATTAAACTAAATAATTAAATTGTATTCTTAAAGGGGTACAAGCTGAGTTTATATGTTTTCAGGGTGTAATATTTGCTGTATATTATGACAGTACCCTGTGATGCACGAGTGCAAGTATGGCATACTCGGGGTATTTGCATGAGTGCTTGCAGTGTTCTCTGCGACAACACTTTCACAAGCTGTTATCAGTATGGCACTGTGCAAATATCACTAGTATGCATGCGCACTGGTGCAAGTATAGAGGGTGGATGAGAAACCTCTCCACTGTCTAATGGTACAAGTAATCTCTGGTATATATCTAATAATAAAAGCTACTCAAAGTTTTCTTCTTAGTGATGTATACTTAACTATCACTTCAAATTAACTGAACTCAAACCAGGTACTAGGATATAACTTATAAAACGACTCAATTTATTATACATATAAGACTAAATGTACAGGAACTCCATACTATGCAATCAACAGTTCTAACAATGTCAAAACACAAATTGTAATGTCATAGAAAGCATGCATAGACATTAACAACATATTACTAGAATAATTTCAATAAAAAATGAATTTTTTGTAAGTATTATAACTTGAGTAAAACTTATATAAACTCAGCTTGTGCCACTTTAATTAACTTGACTAACTTGATTAAATTTTAATTCATAACAAAAAATTATGGATGGAAAATCCTGGAGTTAGGGACCATTGCACAATGTTGCACAAGCTCAACAAACCCCCTCCCCTCCCCCTACCAAACGTTTACATATGCGACATCAAACATTTATATATGATGTAAAAGTATGTAAACTGTAGCAGTCACACCACTACGATCGATGTAATGTAAAAACATGATTGTAAACACATTGAAACACCACCAGAAACCCAGCAACATATCTCACATTGGAAGTAAATTTTTCATCATCTTAGTAGTAAATACAAAAGCTGTTATCATTGAAGGAGTGAAAATTTTCCATCGAATTTGGTTAGAAGTGCGAAAATGAAGCTCAGCAGTCGTATTGACACCAGACCCCCTCCCTCCCTAAATGAACGAAGTTTGCTTGTGTGACACTGTGCGATCATCCCTTAATTAACTTGTATCTTTAATTAAAAAGACATGTTTTTATTTATATTAACTAATTGTGAATGGAACATCCTGTAATCAATTAACTTGTAACTTTAATTAAAAAGACATGTTTTAATTTATAATAAGAAATTGTGGATGGAACATCCTTTAATTAATTAACTTGTATCTTTAATTAAAAAGACATGTTTTAATTAAAAATAACAAACTGTCATTGGAGACAGTCATTGAAAGTACAGCAAGACTAATTACTAATAAACATGCAGTAACGACTGTTCATTCTTTACTCAGAGTCAGGGAAAGAATTCACACAATATAGTCATTACAAAGTATCTTTATTTTCTTTCAGAATACAACATCAGTTTGTTGGTAAATTCAGTTCATATCAACAAACTAAAGTTCAACTACATGTACATGTAAACACACAAGAAGTCTTGAATCCAACAGGATGTCTCTGCCGCGCGCCCCAACCCAAAGTACCACACAATACATACACTATAGTAGCAAATATAAATGTGAGTGAACAAAACATTCCAGAATGAGGGATGAACATCTGAAGTAAATATATGAAGACTCTACATGTTATATGTCTAGATTTTGTCTCTAAATATACAGACACTTTCATTTACAATTGCAGCCAGTAACAAACTTTATACACATAGCAAACTATAAAATCACCATATTTACATATATACCGGTAAATGAGGTTAACGTCTGTATTTTTGATAGCAATAATATACCTACATCTCATATTTCTAAAGAAAATCTTGGTTAGACCAAAAAACAGACATATAGTCACTGAACTAGCTCTTAGCTACAAAGTGTGACAATAATATCACAAACATAAAGTTATAAAGTAAATTTACAAATTTTTCAATTTTTTTAAAATTTAATTTTCAATCGTCAAGGCTTTTCAATCCCATTTTAATTCTGTACAAACCCTTGAAGACACTAAAATTAATTTCATGTAAAGCCCGCCCTCACAAGGCTATAAAATGCCATCATCTGACATCTTATTGACCAATCAGAAGCTTTCTTTTGTGCCACTACATGGGTGCAGTCATCTTTAAATAATAGCCCTTGTATTAATGAACGATCCTATTGGGCAATAACTTGTCAATTGCCACAATCAAAAGATTTACATTGAGCATTGAGCTTTTGATCTCTCTTGGTCGATGATCCTCATCAGAATGACAAATTCCATAGTTACAACTGACCACTAGGTGGCGGTAATTTAATGTCCCTGTCTCTTGATCATGGACTGTACATAGCGTCTGATACTGAGAGCCTCCGTGATCTTCCTCTTCATCGAACTACCTAACATCTACGATGGACTAATAATGTAATTGAAAACCCTTGGTGATTTTCAAGATGTGTTATCCTTAAGACACACAAGTTCAACCACCAGGATCTTTTACCTCATGTTATTAATGTTAAGTTTCAGTAGTGTGAGTATATACATTGTTTTGACTCTTACAAGAAATCTAAGCAGTCTTCCTATACTGGTATAATCTGGGCTATCTTACATACCCCAGTTTCCAAATGAAACAAAATATATTCACACAATTTAATCTATTTTTTTAAAATTTGATAGATGAAGTGTTAACACCATTTAAACTAAACTCCAGTGAGATATATAGTGGCTTAATTCAGACACACTGATACTTCACTATTAGCAAGTATTGTTATGCTGGGGAGGAATAATAGGAAGACAATGGATTTCAGGTTTTGTTGTAGTCTCTAAGGTATGCTGTGACGGGGCGCCCTCAATCATCAACCCCTCCCATGTCTGGAGAGAAGAGGCCAGTGAGGGCGGAATGACACGACATATCTTACAGTCTAGTTTTGTTGGTAAACAAACATTCACCATGAAGCAACATAAATAAACAAATGCTTGTCACATGACCAAATAATTCTGTTAAATTTATAACAGGAACAGCACAATATTTTGAATATTTTCTGGATGCTAGATATGGAAAATGACACAACACACTTAGTATCTGACAAAATAACAATAAATTTGATCATTTCTAGTGGTTTGTATTTAACAAGACATCACAATCTCAACATACTTTAATCTTGAAGGTGAAAATCTTTAAAGACTGTCACTTTTTGTTTCTCACTATAAAATAATTACTCTCTTCATTTTTATAAGGGGCAATAATGTCTAAAGTCAGATGTATATTAAAATGCAGTCTATTACACTAATCATAACTATACAGTTCCTGTATTTATGTACCCTGTCGTTGATATAATGTTAAGACACTGTTAGGGTTTAGTCAAAAATACACAATATCTATAAATTTATGTATATATGTAGCTGGCTTGTAACCATCAATATGATACTTATAAGACAAAATCACAACCTTTATACAGTCCAATATACATTTTTTAACCTGACAAGACTTGCTTCAAGGATGAGTCAAGATACAAGACAAAACCATAGACCCTGGAATGAACAGGATTGAAAACTGCATCCGTTCTCCTACAAATAATGTTTTTAAGTGTCTGTTATCACCTTTTAATTGTATATTACACATACATGAATTACTTGAAGCTCGGAAACTCTGGAAGTCATTCACAAAAGTGTAATATCAATCATGTGTCTTCATGAACATGATCATGTACAACGGGTACATATTTAAAAGTTGACTCAGGGTGCTATGGTGGTAACACAATCTGAGCAAAATCTGATGAGGTGAAAGTGGCTATTACACAGGGTTAGATGTGGGAAAGTGGGGATCACCCGGAATAAAACAATGGAAATAGAGGTAAATAAGGGCATCTACCTGCTTTCACCACATCAGATTTTAATCAAATTGGTGGTACCATGGACAAGAAAGAGTCTGTGGTGGAACTAAAGTTACTGCTCACCCCTGAGAAATCATAAGCAACTCTTTCCCCAAATATAAATGGCAAGGCATATATTATATTTACATAGTAAATGATGCAGTAGAGCAAATCACTGCATTGATTCAGTCTTACCCACCTGTTCTATATTGTTGTGTTTATTCCTGTCAAACCTTAAAATACAAATTCTTGATAATATAATGGATATTTCGACATTTACATCTATGTATAAATTATACTACATTAGCAACACCATGTCTACTGATATGAACAACAAACAAACAAACAAGAAAATAAACAAACACACACAATTAGTCTAAAATAAATTCACAAATCAAGGCGTTTGGTGTAAAAATAACAAAATCTCAGTTTGGGAGAAAATATTAGATAATTATAAAACTACTAGTAACACAAATAAAGACATAAATGGAACTCTTACAACATTCAAATACAGGTATAGTCGGTAAGTTACAGGGTGCCCTCACACATCGGTCAACAGGAGGGTGGAGCAACACAACATATCTCTCAGTCTAATAAAGGTAATGCTATATAGAATATATATAATTCTCGGTACCTGCAATAGCATTCTACCACCAATGGTTTGTCATAAAACTAACTACTATTTGATTTCTTGGTTGTCGTCATAACTTCCACTCCAGGCACTACACATGCATTACTATATACACACATCTGAATAAGTCAACCATCTTGGTCTACTTTGACTCTATGGTGTGAGGTAAAATGCTATTACAGGTGCAGAGAATAAGTCAACCTTCTTGTTCTATTTTGACCTTCTAGTGTGAGGTAAAGTGCTATTAATGCTGATATTTTTCCTGTACATCTGTCAATAATAATAATAATAATAATAATTATGAATGCTGTACATATTTAAATTTCAAATGTTATAGAATTCCAAACTCTGATTTACATATTTGATTTCTAAACACTGTAGAACCCTAAAGAACTAATTTACATATTCTGATTCTAAATGTTGTAGAACCCAAGGGTTTAATAGGGAACTTGCAAACCCGCCATGTTGAATGTTGCATCATGGGAAATGGGATAATAAATACTAATCAAATAGCATCGTAAACAATAATGTTACATTGTTTGTAACCACGAATGATCAATTCATAGTTACCCTGACCATTGTGGGAGGTTTATTTTATCGGTAGCTCCAGATTAGGTATTACAAGAACCACAGATAATCCCATAGTCCTTTGCGTCTGAGCATGCTCAGTCTGGATTGCAAGTTCCCTATTTACATGTTTCAGTATTTAACATTGTTAAACTGTGAATTATAGAACTTACTTCTATTCTAAACATTGTAGAACCCTTCTCAGTTCTAAACACTGTAGAACACAAATGCCTAATTAACATATTCTAACTCATGCCATAGTAGACTCCAAATTACCTAATCTGCATATAATAATTCTAAATCTTTTAAAACTGAATTTACACGTACAAGTTCTAAACATTCTGTACCCAAAGCCCTTATTTGCATATCTTTGTAGAACTGAAAATGTCTAATCTACAGTCTGATTCTAAATACTGTAGAACCCCCAGACCCGAAATCCCTCATTTTCATATTCAAATTCTAATCATAAAACTGAAATGACCTAATCAGACAATCTACATATTCTATGTTGCAGAACCTAGTAATAAACATATTCTAATCACTGTAGAATCCCAGAGACTTCACTTACATAAATTATGTTGTAGAACCGAAATTTGCATATTGTGATTCTAAACGTAGTAGAACCCCCCAAAGACTTAATTCACCGTATCTGATGCAGGGTTTTTCAGATCTGAAAGAGTGTGATCATAGTACAGTATCACAGATCACGTCTAAAAGGTACGGACTGTGATACTATTTTCACTTTCCAACAGGTAGGTGGGCAACAGCAATGTTAGTTAGGCAGCTTTATCATAGTACAGAATATTGTGGTGCTGTCACATTGTCGTAAACCACAGCCTCTTTTTTTACAGCACCGCCCAAGACGTACCGTCGTGAGGCTGCAGAAAAAATATCAGCTCTGGGTAGTGAGAATGTGTTGTCAGTGCAAGTCCATTGATTAGGTTTCATTCAACTTACAGTAACAAGTTGGGAACCCCTAGGTCCCTGTATCAAGCTTACTGGCAACTCCCTAGTTCCATGAATAAAAGAGCCAGTTGTCAACCCCCTAGTTGCATGGATTTTCATGAAGATTTAACTTGCAATTCCCCTATTTCTTCATACAATGGTATATGCAGCAAAATTAGGGTGCACACAATTGTTACTTTACTGTATGGAATGTTGAATGAAAATGTGCGTGGTGATCATTGTGTAGTTTTGCTGTTGCTGTTGCCCTGTTAGTAAATCTACACCAAAGCTAGCTAGCTACCAATGCTGCGGTAAGAGCTGGTCTATAAAATGATTAGAGTAGAGAAATTAACACAAACCAAACAAACACGAAATAAAATAAAAGAAATGAAAATCAATATTAAATACAATGTACATACACATTTCCACAAACTCTAAAACTAGATATTTTGTTTTTCTGTTTAGTTTTCGTATAACAGAAAGTTGGACGGATTCAATGTCAAACAATAATTTCTAAACAGTATAAAAAATTTACACTAACATGAGAAAATATATGTCACTCTAAAATATTGACATTTGGATAAGATCAAGGAGATTTTCAACCTACTGGTATCCATACATTTACATAATAATGAGCTAATTTGCATATTTTTTCAACCTATATTTAGACTTCTGAAAATCATCAAAACAATTCTACACCGCACAAAAAAACTGGATGGACGAGAAATTTGAATTCAAGTGTAAGTTTATCTCAATTGCACATACGAGCACAGAAGTTTTCAAAATAAATAAATCGTACAAAGTTACTAATGAACTATTTCAAATGAAATGTATGTACACTCTGATGCTTGTTATTAATATTTTTAAGATATGATGTCCAGAACTTACTGAAATGTAGTTGAAAATGCGCAAATTTACAATCTAAAATCTTGGGTTTGTGACAGTACTTGCAAGCAAGAGCACACTTTTTTCGCTGATGCAACGAAAAATTGTAGCAATACCGGTTGTATCATTGCCGCAAAGAGATGGTTTTATGACAATTTGTCTTAGATATGGTAAATTACAGCAAGCGTGAAACTATCGTCTACTTCATAGCATTTTAGTAACATTAACTATATGTTTATTAATAACTGTTAATAATATTGACTAAAACCAAGTGGTGAATCTGCCAAACCTCAAAAACCCTGTCTCAACATACGGTTAATTAGACTTCAGTCGAAGAGTTTCTAGCAACGGTTCTATGGCCACCTGTCCATCGGAGCGAGAACATGTGGCGACGGCTTTATCGATGTGAGAAGTGTCAATATTGAGCTGATATATGAGATTATAGTTGTTGATAAGTCTTCCAATTTCTCTTCTCTCTAAGTAACCTGAGGAGAAAAGAAAACATTACTCTCAAGTTTCATTTGTCGAAAAGTTCATACTGTATTGACTAATCAGACCCCTTTTATATATGGACCTCTGCACCCCTTCCCTTCCTGAACATACTTATTACCATAAGATTCCAAATTTTGAAATCTGCCATCTTGAATGGTGCATTGTAGGAAATTAAACATAAATCCATCACCAAACTACATATGACCTTCAAATAAACAATCACAAACAAACATGTATATATGCTCAGCTATACCACACATGTGTCTGTGTTACTTGAGACACTGCATGTCCATAGCAAGGACTTTCAGTGAATAATAAATTGATGTTTCTCAGCAATTGCACACAATGTATGTGATGAAATGACTCTTGATAATAGGGAACTTGTATGCTCAGATGCAAAGGACTATGGGATTATCTGTGGTTGTCGTAATACCTAATCTGGAGCTACTGATAAAACAAACCTCCACCAATGGCCGGCGCAGCGTAATTGTGAATTGATTACTTGTGGTTACAAACAATGTATCAACACTGTTTACAATACTAATTGATTAGTATTTATTATCACATTTCCCATGATGCAACATTCAACATGGCGGGTTTGCAAGTTCCCTATTGTAGAGTAGGTAAGGTTCTACTCTGTAGTAGAAAAAAGGCCTTGGCATAGGGAGTCTTTTTGCATGAAAAGTCTATGGCATCTTAAGGGTTACTGTACAATGATCATAAATACCTGAATTGGTGCTATCAGCATTATAAAGTCCCTGTGCTAGATGCATAAATCTCTGGAACCACGTCTGATCTTTCTCTGATGCAGCATCCTTAGCTGCTTTCTTCTGCATATCTTTGATGCGTTTATCTTCTTGTTGTTTAGCTAATGCTTTGAGTTGTGAAGCCTGGTAACTTCCATCGCTAATGTTGTACTGTTGCTGTTGTACAGGTATAGGGTCGTTATCTGTTTTGGTGGGTGATGGCGTCTCTCTGATATGCTGTAGTTCTAACTCTGGTGATGGACTACGGTTCTTCCTGCCAAGCCTCTGTTTATAAAGAATAATCAAAATTTAGAATGAAATATTGTTTCTAACAAAGTGGACTTGACACAAGATAGCCCAGTTTCTAATCTGTCAATTTCACTATCATATGTTTTGACTCAGTGAAATTTGTTTCAGCAAACCTTTTCACACCTCCAGTTTACTCAACACCTCCAGCAAATTTGGATCATTCTGTCAGATCCAATTAGACACTGAAGAAGAACAAGTAATTTGTTTTGAAACATGTCTGTTTCTCAATCTGAAGTGGAAGAAGTCGAAGAGAACTTGTGTTTGGAAATTTTTTTATTTGATAATTGCACAGATTGGATTTTTAAGCTAGTAATGGTCATCCTGGCTATATAAAGACTAAACTGATGTTTTGTTTTAAAATATCATACATTCAGATTTTACTGCCATTCAAACGTTTCCTTGTAATTCATCATGTAAAACTTGCTAGCAATGCCATATTTGCTCTTCAAACTTACAATTCCAAAACATCAACATTTGGTGCAAGCAAGCAAAAGTTTAACATTTTTGGCTAAGATTTTATTGTCACTTAGAAGTTAGAGAAATATATCAAAGTACAGACCACACCAGATACAGTTTATGTATATGTTAATTAAAGTGACCATATGGATGAAAAATTGGTATTTATTTGTAATTTTTAATTTACAAAACAATTCTACTATGTTTTCCTACTTGGAAAAAAGAAAGTGAAACAGCATCATCCAAGTTCATGATTCTAGTTCAATATATTACAAAATATCACTTTTCACCTTATTTCAATTGATCATTGAAGCTAGAAACACGGACTTTGTCAATGCTGTTTCACATTCTCTTTAGAAAACACAAGAGTGTTGTTTCTACAAATTAAAACTGCAAAATAAATACCCAATTCTCATCCATATGGCCACTTTAATATATACCGGTAGATACAAATAGTTGTCATAAGTTGCACTTCTAACACATACCTAGAAGTGAGAATTAATACTAATCACATTTGGCTACAACTTACAGCTAGTGGTTTTCTTGTCTCCCATGGTGGTGCAGCTGGCTCAGGTGGTGTACCAGGAATTAGGGGATTCCTTCTGGGCTCCCTAGGTTTACGTTCTTTCTTAGGCCATGTACCCGGTCTCTCTGGGTCTGCTGCAACAGCTTTGCTTCTTGGTGACAATTCCAATGTCATATTAATGGGTTGAACTCTCTCCAAAAATTCAACAAAATTCACCCAACTGACGATGAAAAAATAAAAAAAAAATTGAGTAATCATGATACTGATTAAGCACAAAATAAGATTTCATTTTTGAATGGCGTTCATCAAATCCAGTTTATTTTAACATACACAAGCCAAGTTATTATCTTTGAACAGAAAATATGGATTATACACCCTGGTCATTCTACATCATGACAACCAGTGTCTATGCATTAGCATTTCAAATCACCATTATTTTTTCCTGCTTTTTTATAAATTATGCTTGAGGAGGTATAATTATTTTATTGACCAATATTATTTTTTCATTCAACCAAAAAATACTCCATGACCTTAGGATTTTGTCAATACTCCTCATTAAGGCCCCTTAGGTCAAGTATATTTTCCTTGGCTGAATGAAGAAAATTATTGGGGAACAATGTCTAATAATATTTGATGTGATTTAAAATTACAAGTAAAAACATGTAATCCAAGGCCCAATAAATACACAAAAAACTACTCTGAAATGGTTAAATTTCCCTAATAACTCCTTAGCTATGATACATATGATATCAGAATTTAAATTATTATTCAAACAAATTTGATCCAAGTGACTGGCTCTCTTATTGGGGTGTGCAGCAATTGCTACCAAACCAAGACCCCATTTTAGATCATACAGGTTTTTAGAAGATTGCTTCCTCGAGAATTAGTGAGAAATGATGAATTGTGGATATAATGCAGCCCCCTTCTGTGACCCCAATTTTATGTCAAACAAAATAAACAACAGTGTAGAATGAACTCAGTTTTAAAACCACGGGTTAGACAACCCAATGACAAAGGGCTGATTTGGAGTAGCAACCCCTCCCCTCCCCTCCCCCCAGATACTCACCTGTATTGACCATCACCAAGGTCACATCGTTGAAGCAGTTTCTCCATTATTGATCCTTGTACAGGCACTCTGTGCTTAAAACAGGCTTCTTTGATCTATGCAAAAAAAGAGAACAGAAACATTCTAATCTGTAATGCAATCTTCTGTGAATATTTCACCCCTCTGTCATTATTACTCTCAGAAAACTTGCTTTCTTGTTTAAAGTATTACAAAGTATTGCATTAAAATGTGTGTGGAACATGAATTTGAAGTGTGTACTCATACCCTTACAACAAGTTATAGGCTGAACCCAGACTAGCGCCCTCTAGTGTCACATTTCTCCTTCTATATATTTACTTTGTTTTACCTGTTTCTGAGAGACAGTGCCATATCTTGATCTGTCCATTTCGGTAAATGTTCTTGTCATGGCATCAATGTCCATCTTTTCTTCCTTTCCCTGCATGCATTGCTGCTCTATCAACATCAGCAGCTTGGCATCTTCTCTGTCAGAGAACACCTTGATTGGTTGCCTAGACAACAAGCAGTACAAACATTAGACCAATCATAGTTTTTACACAGTATAGCTCCCCTGTACGATTTGTGTACTGTATCTCAGTGGTGTTGGTTGTTATTTGTGGTTAGTGTCACACTGTTTAACAGAGATGAAGTCAGTAGGGTGATACCATGACAGAAACACACATCATGCCTAGTGTAAATCAGGACGACATCTACAAATGCACTATGCATTATCTTTTCGTATATGATGAAGTTCCAATGTGAAATATACATTACTTTTTTTCATGTTAGTGATGCCCTTCAGTCATATTTTTTTTTCAGGCATGCTAGGCTTATACTAAATCATGGTTAAAAGCTCAATAAAACGCATGCCCAGGTCACATGAAACACTTGTAGTCATGGAAACAAGATTCAAATCTTTGTTTACATGTTGTTATGAGTTACGAGGGGAAACAACTTTCCTTGTTTTTTTAAAGTTTGATATTACAGTATTCTCAAAAATCTGTTTCATTTTGTTGTTAAAATCACTTACTCCGTAAACAAACTGTAAGTACCATATGGATATTACCCCAATGTTGGAATCTCACAGTCTTGGATTCTTGGATTACTATTATCGTATCAGCAGAGCACGACCACAGTTTTGTTCAGAACCAACTGTTTCAATATCACTGCCACATAACTTTTTATTGAACCAAAATCTAATCCTACATTGACATTGACTTTATAGGTCATGTCTTGTAAACTTGACATCATAGTTGAAATACATGGTTAAATTTGATGAAAATATTGTTGATTGGCAGATTTTGTTTGAATGAATATAATTAGTTGATGAAGTCGGTAGATATGTTAGCAGATGTAACCCACATAATATGCAAATGTCATCTTATGCAAAATGGAATTTCAAACAAATGTTGAATATCATCTTAACACACACACACACACACACACACACACACACACACACACCGAACACACACACACACACACACAGACAAACCGACATACATACATACATACATACATACATACAATACATACATACACACATACACATGCATACATACATACATACATAAATGCATGCATGCACACACACATACCTACATACATACACACACACACACACACACACACACACACACACACACACAGACAGACGCTGAAAAAGTGGGTACATTCATACACTTTAAGGTAGAATTTGAAAGCACTTCCTAAGACAATTTCCTTGAAACTCTGTCCACACTTTGGAGTGCAAAAGTGTGTTCCCAGTCCTTTTGTAATAACAGAAACAGCTGTTTTCCCCAGTTTTTAAATTGTTACATATTCAACACAAACTAGATATTCTATTCCTTTCCTGTAAGAATCATTCTGACATGAATTCTGACTGGACAATCTGTTGAACAACTAAATAAAAGTAAGGACAGACTTTCACACAAAATAGGTCCATTTAAAAAGATTTACAATACAGACACAGCACTGTTTACAAGATATACAATATGGAGACAGATTTTTGTACAACAGTGGACATATTTTCTTTAAGAATACATAACAATGGACAAACCTTACAGAAAATACAATATTTATAGTGGACAGACTTTTGTGCAAAATTTCAACCAGTGACAGACTTCCTTACAAAATCCAACCACAAGGCTTTACAAAACAAGAGTTGACAGATTAATTCAACTTGCAAAATTATACAGTGGTTACAATTTCTAACAAATTTTACAAGGACAATACTTTACGCAGATTACATTTCACTTGTTCTTGAGTAAAAATGTTTTACATTTCATGCTAATATCATAAACACACTTACGTCAATACCCACAATGCACTGTTATTGTTTTAGTTTGGTGATAGTCGTGATCATTTTGATAGACTTTAAAAAAAAAAAGGTTGGTGCTCTGACAATCTACACCACACCATACTACCCTAGCCTAAGTTGTAGATGACTAGATGGTCAATCTGGCAAACGTTCTCTCGAGATCTCCACAGCCTATGAACTCATTATTTCAAATTTAGTATTTTTGCCATTCACTATCTGTAAAAGTTGTTAAATGAGTGGAAAAATCAGCATAGAAATAGGGTATCACATGTTGACGTTCAAGGTTATTGAACAAAGGTCACACTTCTGTATACTGCCCCCAAGGTCGAATCCGGGCAAGTTGACACTTAACATATCATAGGCAGGCATCAGGTGACTTATTCAACCAATCAGCTTCTATGCACGGTGTCCATGGAAAATACTAAATTAGAATGACTGAGTTTGCAGGCTGTGTGGAGGGAAAGCTTAAATGCTAAGTGGATCTGATCTACTTTGAATGCTAACATTTACGTACACATACTGTGACATACTAATTTCATTTTGGATTTCCTTTCCTATCTTTTGCTGGATTGTCTATTCTGCTCAACCCAAATTCCTGTAAAACTTGAGTATTTGTGCAGTGCAGAATATCTGAACAGTGATAACATCATTTTATATTTTAGAGTCTATCAAAATGATGACAACAGCAATGGATAAATATGTTTATGTCAATGAACATGCATTTATAGTTAATACTGAACACACCAATACCTTAATACACAATGTAATTGGAGTTTTATCACCAGGTTTGGGGTGGTGAGATTTGGACACCGTTTAAAGAGTACACACTTACTTCCTTACTACTGGTTTTTCCTGTTCATCATCAGCTCCATCCCTTTGTTAGAAGGGCAGCACAAATAAAAACAGGCAGCATAGAATTCAATGAATGAATGAAGCACAGAAGAAGACAGTACATTTACCAAAACACCTTCAGCAGCAGAATTAGTACATGCCAATCCAGGCTTGTTTCTGTGTGTGTGTGTGTGTGTGTGTGTGTGTGTGTGTGTGTGTGTGTGTGTGTGTGTGTGTGTGTGTGTGTGTGTGTGTGTGTGTGTGTGTGTGTGTGTGTGTGTGTGTGTGTGTGTGTGTGTGTGTGTGTGTGTGTGTACATGAACGTGTTTGGGTACTACTTTTTTGCATTGGAGGTTATATGGTGTGATATTTAAACACATCACCAAATGTGTACATCTGTGTATTCCTTGTGCCACACCCCTCCATATACTTCTATGTACGAGACAATTTTTTCATGTCCAAGTTAATTTTGTAAATGACAGTTATTCTTCTGGTACATAATAGTCATACAACTGCAATACCTGAAATGAATACTTTTATCTTTTGGACTTTTCTTTCACATTATGCTGTAACAGTCATGTACTTTGTGAAGTTCAGTGGCACTAGCTGAGTTGATAGATTTTTTGGCAACTAAGGTGGAAATGATTAAACAAATATCATGTTAAAAAATGTATGCCTTCCGTGGCATTCAAGATTATATTCTTGTGTTGTCAGTACAGTTGTTGATATGACAGGGGTTCCCTTGACATTTAGGTACATGTATACTATTACTAAATTATGTTGTTTAGGTCAGGATACCAGGTTTGAGCTTTGTCAATTACAAGTGATGTTTAAGTATACTGTAATAGTAAGTCTAATACCATAGGTACCAGGGTGCCCTCTAATGATAGCCAGATTTGGTTGTTGTGAGTCAAAATGAGAAAAACTGGCATTTCTTGTGAGTCAACACATATAGTCAGAGATAGGGAACACCAAATTTTGGTGCGTCACTAAAAATTGTGTACGTCAGTGGCGTGTCAAATTGGCTTTATAGCAGGTATACTGATAGGTACCTTTAAGGTTAACATGCAGTAAAATTACTTCCAAAAACATACGAACTCAGTTTACGTCTCTTTAACTGACGGACCAAAGACTGGGGAGAGCGTTGTGTGTAGTCACTTGACTGCAGTTTGTAAGACACACCATGCATGTTATGTTTTTGGGCATCGGAAGACCATTGACCCCCCAGAATGACACAGTATATCTTACTAGTCTATATATATATCTCCTGCAGATATACATGTACAAACTTGTACACTTGTGGCCAAGACAAAAACTGAAAACAAAACTGTACATACCCTTGAGCTGATCTCTTTTTCCTTGGTTGGTGGTGTTCCTGTGGACGGTGGTATTCTGGTGGTTTTTGTTTCCGAGGACTAATATCTGGTTTTGTCTGGTTTTCTTTGTTTTGTTTAGGTTCCTCATAATCCAACCTATTCATTGTCATTGCAATATGTTTCTCTAACGTAGAGCCTTTATCAACTGGATCATCCTTTGTTTCCATAAATCTAGAAAATACACGCAAGTTTTTAGTTGTGTTTTAGATAACTCAGTGCAGTCGCACTATCTATGATCCTTAAGATTGTGAAAATGTAACATTGGAATCAGAATCAGAATCAGAGAAAGAATCACAAGCCACAGATTAAGAATCAGGAGAGAATCTGAAGTGGAATCACGAAATCACAAAACCAGGTTCAGCATCAGATTCAGAATGAGTATCATAGTAAGAATTACAAATCCCAGGTTCAGGAACAGAATCAGATTCATAATCATGGAATGTCGATTCAGAAACACAGAGTAAGAATCATAAACACTCTATCAGATTCAGAATGACAAAATGAATTACAGAAGCTGAATCATAATCACAGAACTAGATTCAGAATCAGATTCATGGAACCAGATTCAGAATCAGAATCAGAATCAGAGAATCTGGTTTATTATCTTACCTGTTGACTACATCGTCTAATAATGTATTCGCTTTATCCGTGGATCCAAGTTGTGCCCGTGCAAGGTACTTGATCAGTTTTTCATAGTCCACTAAATCCGGATTGTCCTCCTTTGCAAAACTGGAAAACAAGATCCTCAACATTGAGGAATCAATCGGTAATCGATGCCGCAAACAGAGCATGTTCATCTGTGGCTGGTTAATAAAACCAGTCAATCTAGTGTCAAATTCTGTTGCATCTGTGTACATGTCCTGGAATGAATATGAATCATAGCCTAATAATAGGTCCTTCAATTGATTTGTCATAGAATAGTTGGATTTTCCTAGGTGAGGTAACGGTTCCGGTGAAGGGGGAGGAGATCTGCGTCGTGGCTCCGGCTTGTGGTAAACTTCCCCTTGACCTCTATTGGTATTTGGTTGGTGGTCGTCGACATCATCATCGGGCCATGACAGAGGGTTTGATTTTATCTGACTCTTGATTGGTGGCAAGACACTGTCAAAGAATGTAAAAAATGATATTTAGTCTATGTTTACATGATGACATTTTCAGACAAGATTCAATAATATTGTTTTCCTATTCATGTGTTTCCTATTCATGTGTTTACATATTACATGATAAGACTACACATATTTTTGACCGTACACAGATAGACCAAATACAGAATAAAGTGAAAATGATTCTACAATGGCATGTGTGTAAGTACATTACCTATGGGGTCATCCCTGAGGTCAAAGGTATGTATATGCGTTTTGCAATTGTTGCGTTTTTCAATTGTTTACACAACTGTTTTGGAATCTCTCCATTTTTGCTTGTTTACACAGACTCCATTTTCTTTTTGAAACAATCCACTTTCGGTAGTATTTTCAAATCTTTACATTTTCATGCGCATTTTGTCTTTGCAACTTCAACAAAATGGTTGCGTTTCACTTGAAAATGCTGCATCGTGTAAATGCAGTCTCAGTTATATGCAAAAAGACCCCTATACACATGTACTATAGTGGATAAAAACAATGTACAATGAAATCTAAGAAATAAGACAGTAAAGTGGGTTACTTATACTAGCTCAGTTGTGGAATTTACAGTTCTATATTGAAGAAATTCCAAAGATATTACCAGGATAAGCTTTCTTTTATACAGGAGATTTCAGTAAATCTCAGGCAGGATATTGTTAAAGCTCATTCTATTTATTAAAACTGAAATCGTCTAGCTACTTGATCTACATAATTTTATACTATCACTTTAGGTAATTCTACCCTATATATTTATTAGAAGTGAAAACTCTACTGTCAACAACTAGGAAGTGAAGTTATCTCTTACAGCATGCCATGACAATAATATCCATACTCAATGTACGTTCCTATATAACAATTTACCATACTGCACTCTGCTCTGCTAAAAACATATTTTTTACCATGTGAACATGGCTATTTTATCGGCAGACTATGACAATGGTAGATCAACTATCAAAAAGCTACCACTGATGTAATTTCAACTCAGAGTAGGTCGGTGTTTCTGGTAGTAAGCTTTGAAGTTTTTCTTTGTTTACTATTCTTCATTTGTAATATTTTGTATACAAATGTAAATAAGTATGTCTATTTGATTATTTATCTATCGTTTATTTAACATTTATACGCCATAATGGTGAAGATCGGTCACCATTCTTTAGTTTATGTTTGTATTATTGTTACTTCTCTTAATATTAGTTTCAAGTGAACTATTCCCATGGTCCTCACTAGAACATGTTCTTATTAATTAATGATATTTTCTTGTTTGTATTGTTATCATTTTATGTTTCTGGTGGAAATAAATTCAAATTCAAAAGTGGCTGCACATTCAACCTCGTTCAATGTTTACATTATCTTGATTATAATTCTATAACCAAAGCACCACTGTCACCAATTCGTGAAATCTTCCACACTGAACAACAAAAGTTGATAGCAAGTTTTCCACAGTAGTATGATATCTGACAGCCATTACCTTGGTCCACCTGGGAATCCATTTCTGTTATGTGAACCATGGACCTGCGAGTTAAATTTATCAGCATCTGCACTTTGAGAGGGTATCTTTCTGGTTCTGTCATGCTGTAAACAATCAAAATAAATTATATCACATCTTTAACATCAGAAGAAAAGCATACAAAAAATGGCTCAGATTTTCAACTAGTTTCATACCTCAGCTGGCTTTTTCACAAAGTTTGACTTGGATTGCTTAAATTTTCAACTAGTTTCACATCTCAGTTGGCTTTTTTTTTTCACAAAGTTTGACTTGAATTTCATTTTAAAAGATGCAACATTAACTTACCTGTGTTGGAGTATTGTAGCCAGAATGAGAACCAAATGTGTCATAGTGTTTAAAATTAGGCTGTGTTAAGATATTAGGACTGTCTTGTCTGCTAATAGGTGTTGGTGCTGTGGATTCACTATCAGAACTGAAAAAATATCAAGGATGAAAAGTTTAGATTCAAATCTTGTGTCTTTCAATATTTTGGGCGATTTAATACTGAGAGTACAGTATGAACAACATGTCAACTATGAGTAATGCTGTGCCTGTTCCAATCACCAGATTGAATCATTGTTGCACTCCGTTAGCTTGTTTTACCTGTACCTGTATGCGACATTGCAGTGATGATGTACAAGTATGTATTCATTAGTCTTGTAACAAGACCTTGGATCTGTGCTTGAAAGATTGCCAAACAAAACCCTATGAATGACAATACCACTGGTGTCTCAAACAAACCTTCAATAGTGCCTGTAATTAGATATTATACCCTAATTATATTTTCATTCAGCCAAGGAATATATGAGTGACCTAAGGGGACCTTTTCACTACGAGTCACTAGATGAGTAGAACAAACAATCTAGCTGGGATTAGAATGTGTAATACCGTTGATTGTTTTAAGAAAAGTTTAAAAACGCATCGTTTCCGTAAAGCTTTTAATTAATTGTCTTTTAAGATAAATCAAGAGTTGTTTTAATGTCAAGTGCTTTTTCTTTTTTTTAGCTTTGTGAACCGTTAAAAGCATTTTATGGATTTACGGTATAGAAAAATAAATATTATTAATTGTATAGTCATGAGTATTTTCTGGCTGAATGAAGTAAAATATTTGGGGAATAATATAAATATACCTCCTTGAGCATAAGGTATGAAAAATAATGAAAAATAACGACAATTTGGAATATTTTGACTCATATTTTGAGCGCTGCAGAACCAGTGATGTAGACAAGGGTTGCTGTGACATAGAACAACCAGAGTATATAATCAATATTTTTAGTTCAAAGACAATAACGTAGCTTGAATATGGTATAATCATCGATATTGGATGTGAATATTTGTTAAAACAGTCTCTATAGTACAGTATTAGTTCAAATATAATATGATGTTATCTTCCACATCAGAAGTCATGGCGGCAACATTGTAAAAGAATGATGAGTAGGCGTACCATCTACATCATTGCTGCAACACTGCTGATTGGTAGTACAAGCAAACTAACGTTTCGACAAAGATTATTGATCGGTTCAACAAAACCTATTAATCAGAACAGATCAAACGTTCCACGCAGGCAATAAAACTTTTGGTCATGCTATGTTGAGAGTCGGATTAACCATATACTAGAAATGTACAGGATGCACAGATCTATTATTCATATCACAGACATACAGGTGATTGTATGTCTTATATACGAATCTTTTAGACAGCCATTCGTAACAAGTGAAGCACAACTTTTGCTAGACATGTTTCACTGATACAAGAGGCCCCATAACATACATGTTATGCTCAAATGTAGGAGATATATTTACATGCACTATGAAATTTTTCAAATGACCTTATATTTTAAGTTGACTTTCTGTTGTGTTCATTTACTTTAATATCATCGTCCATATTTCATATAATTTGTTGTAAAACATATTGCATAAAAATGAAATTCTGGAAATATGGACTCAGGACATATTCCACTTTTTGACAGAATTGTTTAGAAACTAGTGCAGGAAGGCATGTTAGACTTGACTGAGGCCTATGACAAGATCATGGCAGAATACACACATGATGTAATTTGTAATGTTTTGTTTTGCAGCCATACTTTGAGTGAAAGTACAATGGAAAAACAGTGAACATAATTGCAAATACTGAAGTACACATGTATGTAGGGTTTTCACAATAATCTTGTCATTGCATTCTGTTAACTTATAATGATACATCAAATACATAATAAATTAAACAAAACTAGACACAAACTGATCAATCTGTTTAAGATTTGATCTAAGACTAAGAGGTGGCAGAACATATTTCATTTGCCATATTCAGAAGTAAATGAGTACAAACACAGCATGAATCTTCAACTAGTTTCGCATCTCATGGGTTTTCATATTTCAACATGTTACATGTGTTACATGTAGGTATTGGCCTCATTCACTGAATATACAAATGAGGACAAAATGATATGTGCAGAAAGAAGGAAAAATGATACACAAAATGATGTGATTCTTCTCTTTAATAAACTGCAACCTAGTCAACAAAGTACATATTTTGTAGTTCAGTAACATCAAGTCCATTATATTAAGGGAAATATATACAGGTATGTTACAAAGTGCATTTTGTACCAATATCATGCCTTCACTTTGTCATGATGACAAGGCAATGTTCAGCATAGAACTTTATTCTCATCTTTTATTTTCATGATTACATACACTCACGTTCTCATGCAAACCTGGTTGCAGTGTTTGGTTGTCAGGGGCAACATGGTATTATAAATATCATAGTTACCTTTGAGGTGGTGTGTTTGCATTCACCAAGACTTGCCTTCCACCAACAATTTTCACTTTAGTCTTAGGTTGTATATCAGTACCAAATGGAGCAAATCGAGCTGCACACATCTTGACTGGCTGAAAATGTCACTCAGGTTTAACTACCATGACACTACATCCTACTAAGAACTACCTGCAACAAACAAACAAGGAAACAATTTGTAAGATTGAAAGCAACATCTTCATTATCTTAAGTATCCGTCCTCCCTTTCTCTTTGTACACGTATCTCTCTATCTCATCTCACTCTCCTTTTATGATGTACATGTATATCTCTTGTTTATTGTCTATGTTTCTCTAACCCAGAGACTACTCTATATGACTCAATATATTGGCTTGGTATTACTGGCAAACAACATTTTTAAACCAGACAACCAAATCTCTGTGCTAGTCTCTATGTCTCTGTCTCAATCTGTCTGTCTGTCTCTGTCTGTCCCCCCCCCCCCCCCCCTCTCTCTCTCTCTCTCTCTCTCTCTCTCTCTCTCTCTCTCTCTCTCTCTCTCTCTCTCTCTCTCTCTCTCTCTCTCTCTCTCTCTCTCTCTCTCTCTCTCTCTCTCTCTCTCTCTCTCTCTCTCTCTCTCTCTCTCTCTCTCTCTCTCTCTCTCTCTCTCTCTCTCTCTCTCTCTCTCTCTCTCTCTCTCTCTCTCCCATTTACTACTGCTTACCATACATACATATATGCATTTTTCGACAAGAGAACTATCACTACTATGAAGCACACCTGATAATTAGAGTACAAAATCTTAAACCTTTCTCATTATTACCACTGAACAATTACACCAACATATACAACCTGGTCTTACACCAACTGAGAAAATAATTGTCGTATAACAACAAATGTACAATTTAGTCACAAAATGAACCGGATATTTTGGGAATTAATGTTTATTTCATTGTTACAACTAGTTAACCATACAAGAATGATCAAACACCAGAAAATGGTTGAAACTGTAAGTAATGTACATTCAATTTATATTTTAAAAATTTGATTATAAAACTAATAAATCTCTCTGGTACAGTGCAGGTAGCTACCACGGGTTAACCACATAAAATGATTTTAATCAGAGAAATGAATCATAACTGCAAATATAAATGTACAAATATATATATATTTTTAAAAACTCCTGAAATTTTTTATTACAACACTAACAACCGTCCCTTGTAGCTATAACCTTGGACCACTAAAATTTTTTTAGTGGGTTGAGCTGTTACAGGTACAACACATATGATCTTAAACACCAGGGAAGGATCATTGTAACTGCCAACATACAGTAAGTATGAGTAAACAAGATTTGACATTGCAGCTATAGAAATCTCTGTATATGACAGGAATGACAAAGAACACAAAAGATGTTAAACATCAGAAAACAGCTCAACAAGGGTTAGGATTTATTTGGTCAATTAAATGCCATTGGCTACAAGAAAAACAATAAATACTGAACACAATTTGATGATAATGTCTTTGAAGGATTACTAGTTGCCAGGTCCCAGTAAGAGCTATATGGGTTTAAATTTTTAAACTTGTTGCTACAACATACGAACTGTGGATTTATAATGATGATTGATGCATTTATCCACATTTGTACCATGTCTTTATGAGGCACAATTATTGACCTGGAGCTCCTTGAACAACTACATACATCAGATCAATTTGATAAGAACAAGTATACAGGTTTGAACATGTAAATCTGGAATGAACTACAAGGCTAACAGTCACCCTCAACTAGATCTGTTTTGGTAAGAGAGTGTCAATGTGTACAACAGAAGCTACTTGTGGTCAATTATACAAATCTAGTGTATGCTAGGGAGTCTAACACTATTTAACACCCTAGCCATAACTCCCTAGCTATAGTACAAATGTGCATTTATTATGAAATCAGTCCACTGTTCATTATTCTTCAATTGTCTCTTAAAAACATGTACTTCATCTTATATAGCTATTAATAGTTTGTATAATAAATCCTCCAAGGAGAATTTATCAAAATTATCAAAGTTCTCCCGTCAGTTTACCAGGGTTCCATGTTTTCATATAGTTTCCCCATACTTCTACGAGGGTTCCCTTACCAGTGTTATTGTTAGAGCATAGAAGTAGATAACATCTACCTGCCTTCCTCAAAACATCTCATAGTTTTTACCAGGACAGAGGTCGCGTTAACGCGTTATTTGAGCGTATTTGATGCCATATTTGACATACTAAATAATGACTGAATACATACAGGTAGTAGATTATAAGACATGGCAAGCCAAGTTGGTGTGCTGTCATTCATTGGTCAACCCTTAACGTGAAGAGCAGACCAATGTGGGTGAGACATGTATCTAAGTTACAGTCTAAGCACACTTTAACAAATTCTAATGTCACGAGACTTTACCTCTGCAGGTGAGTTTTTAACAAACGTTGCATCTTTTTTTCCCTTTTTTCATTTTACCTTCTACGAAAACATATTGAGTATATGTACACCTTTAGAAATCTAGTCTGAAAAGTCCAGCTGTTGGTCCGCTATATTTGAGAGAGTGCATTATGTAAGCGGAAGGAACGCCTGGACCATTCAGGCTAAGAAATCTACTGCGACACACAATATGTAACAGTTCCTGTATTCAATTACAACTGATGCATACAGTATGGAATTCTACAAATTACTTTAATCTATTTATTTCAATGTAGTATTTTGTGCAAATAATTGAAGGAATTGAATCAAATGAGGTTAAAAATAACACTCTTTATAAATAATTAAATATTCATTAAAAAATATAGAATGGTAAAACTTAATAGAACCGAGTAAAGAGCCACACAAAAAAAAATTCTTGAAAAATAAATAAATATGGTCAGTACTGATGTATTCTTTGGGTTAGTGACATTCATTTTTGCAATACTCTTGAATTAAAAAATGTCTTGTTTTCATGCCCTTTTCACAATATTTTACTTTAATATTTATACCGGAAGTGATCGTTGACCGTTCACTGGGGATGCATGTATACATGCACAAAACCCCAAAATAACCAAGGCATATTCTATGTTAAAGGCCTACTCTGCATATAAATAGGGTTGGATTAAAGTGATCCTCATTATGCTAGATCATGATTTTGACCGTGTAACACATTCATAGAGTGCCTACGAACCTGCCATTTTAGAGAGTATTACAGATATTTTATCTCCTGTATTGACTACGGTATTATGAATATACAGGAAAGAAATTTGTCACTGTATTTTTGAAAACAGTTTTGTTTTGGGGACTGTATTCATGAAAATGTTGGCTTAATACATGTTGCAATTGTGGAGACAATGACTTGAGATTTAAAATTAGCCCTATTAACTACATTGTATATACATATGAAATTTTCAGATTTGTAGTTAAAAACTAGGCAGGTTTAGATTTGGGGAATCACAACATCTATTTTATTTGGCCTAATGAGTCTCAGATTTATTTAAGGCTTACAAAAGTAGTTCTCATGAAATTGTTAGTACTCAATGTATACCAGATGTAACCGTAAGGGCAAAGTTTTGAGATTGTCGTTCCTACAGACAATTGTTGGAATACAACAGAACATATGTAATACGTTATTTTTTCTCATTGATTGCTATTTCCTCATTGCTGTTAGTGATCTCCTGGCCAACCACAACATGTACTGTGACATTTGTTGAGAATGTAAAAAAAAAAATAAGCGCATCGTCGTACCACTTTTAATAGACAACATTTCCTGACGAGAAAATATTTTTTTCCCTTTTTAGTGGCCTACAAAAATATGCCAATAATTTATTAAAACTAAAAGCTACATCAATAATATTTTCAGGACAAGTGTGCTTTGGTATCGCAAATGCATGTATCAAATTATATTGAATTTGAAGTGTGCATTCTTGAGATATAGCCTAATTACCGAAAATCATTAATTACATACATTGCTCATTAATATACACAGGATTTTTACCAAAACCTAATCACGTCTTGCCAATACCCTATGGAATACGTCTTCAAAATTTCGTTTGAATTGAGCAAGCCGTTATGGAGAAAACGATGACACAGACAGACAGACAGACACACAGACTTCCACCCATAAATATATCTCTTCCTTACGGAAAAAAAATTATCATTCTTTTCCCTTATCAGAGCACTAGGAAAATCACCCAAAATCATATTTGCAGTCAACAATTTTCTATTGTTTTGTTCAGTTCGAATTTGTTCATGCATTTCGAATTTACACTTTCTTTCAAAAGATCCATCCTACTAACTATACATTCAAGTGCAAAATTAGTAAAAAAGATTTCGCTTATTTTATCACATGTATGTAATAAAAATACTAATAGTTGGTAGCATCTGTTAAAAGTTTAAATAAAAAAATAATACACAGGATAACTGTTTCAATATAGTGACTGCATTTTTAGGTACATATGTAATATGGGAATAGAGCATGTGATAAACTTTAAGATTCCACCGACTTTCACTGGTTGCTGACCATGGATTTTGTTTGAACGTCAACAGATCATACCTTGTGTTGTACTATAGTATGCATGCTGTTACTGTTTATATCATTAACTGAATACAGAGCCCACATAGTGTAAGTGATGTTTGTGTGTTATATTTATGATGTCTATCTCAACATGAAACCTTGTGATCAGGCTCACTGATCTTGATTTAATAGCTTTGACTTGCTTTGGGGAAAAGCACTGTAAATCATCACATACATACTGATCACTTTTAATATGCTAAATCAATTATACTATATACAGTACATTGTACTAGTATCATGGTATGTTTAAATCCTATATCCATCAATGAAACCATAAATGTCCTGTGAAACTAATAAAGTACATCTACATGACAAGACATGTCAGTTGGATCCATAAATACTGATACACATGTACAGTATAATGGTTGTAAATGATGTTAAGTTTTACCCTGGAGTGCACTTTGTATTTGACCTCCATATGTTACATCAATTGAAGTGGTTATGAAATGAATACATTGTATATATCTATATAGCTATAGGCATGTACCACAACTAGACTAGAAGTGTGCTCTCATTATAAAACAGCTCAGAGACCATGAACGACTCCAGTACAGTAGTTGCCAGGAAGTCATTTCAATATGTACATTGTTTATCTTACTCATCCCACCCCCACCCTCACCCCTCCCATCTCCACCTAAAATTATCATCATCAAGAAATTACTTGATAGAATGTAACGACAGAATAATTGGAAAATCAAACTAACTGCCAGATAGAACTGATTTACAGTCATATGATTATGTCGAGTGACAACAACAACAGTTTACACAAACCATACCTGACTATGATTATTGTATTCAAGTCTTTGTTGTCACAGCAACTAGTTACAAAAGTCTAAGAACAAACTCAAATTAAAATCTTATTATCATGACCTCGATATCTACAGCTTGTAGATAATACATGATAGTCCATATACATGACGTTTAAAAATACATGGCTGTAAAATATATAAATGAAGGACTGTCGTCCCTTTACCTTGAATGTACATTCATGAAACATTAATACCAGACCTTGACTTGAAATAATAGTACTTCCTACAAATGCCGATGTACCAGCTTCAGATTTCGGAAACACCTCAGTTAATTCATGGTATATATGTAGGACTGAAAAACACCTGACAATTTTGATCTTTAGGGTCAGACGTTGCAAGAGTCCATAGCAACCAGGATAAATCACAACGCAGTGGCTGAAACTAATCTGAAGTGACACAGTTCACCTGTCATTGGTCCAGGACAATGAATAATATCAAGCGACCATTGACTACAATGATGTGTAATCAGATAGCACTGAGTCTGTATCACTGACAGTGAACAATAGGGCATAAGTGATCTCAGTGAACAAGGGTACACTGCGGTGCTTGGCCCTCTAGTGACTTCTGTGTGTGTCTTTCTATGAAGACTATACTTTGAAACATTAATAACATCTGCCAGACTCCATGGGCCATAATTTCTTTTTACATCTTATTGTCTTAATGATTTTTTTCCCCAAGAAAGAAAGTAACATAAATGTGAAGAGATTTGCACACATTTGCATTCACAACTGGACAACAATTAACTATTTATGCATTAAATATCAATCTTCCAAATATTTAGGTTACAGTTATCACATGTTAAATGTATCACTCATAGAAATCTTTATGATGCCCCCCCCCCCCTCCTATAACTTGGATTCCCCTGGTTACAATCAAAGGAATATTGATTAGTTATTAACATTCCTTAGCTGAATGCAACCTGTACAACAATAACAATAATAATGTTAGCTTTGTATGTGTATGTAGTGCTTCCCCACACATTAAATTGAGCTCAAAGCATTTTACAATTATGGCCCCTGGCATAGACCTATAGCACAACTACTTCATACTTCCTAAACTCCCAACGAGCATATACATTTCACTGCAGCCGCTGTAAACACATAGCATTACAGTATTCACATAACAACCTCTGTCCTACCAGGTTCCCAGATATACAGCTAGTGGACAATCATGGTTCAAGTTATGCTTGAGGACTCTACAGGATTCCAGAAACAAACTGCAGAGAGGCTCAAACAGGCAACTTGTAGATTCCAAGCTGACCATTCTGGCTACTTAGCAATCATGACTTTATTTGTATGTAAACAACCACACTCATTGTTAAGTATATTTTCTAAATACTGGTCAATAATGAAAAGTGCTGACTGGTGTGAGCAGAGAGTAAGATGCAACCACTGTAGCTCAGCTGCTCATTATTTATTAACTTTCTGTCTCTGCTTTGATGATAAAAGGTGACTCTCCTGAAAGTAGTCTTATGCCGGTATAAAGAATGCGATGAAGGAAAGTTAACTTATTAAACTCTATTTTAGGACCAGAAAGACATCCCATCCATCAACCCAGGAACATGATTAGGATGGCCACCACTTATATTTTCTTCGTTTCTCAGCATTTTTAAAACTAAAAAAATGTTGTGTAGTTCGAAAGGTTGTACACCAGACCCAAGAATAATGAGTGCTGATAACATTTGTAAATGCACTTTGGTCAAGTATGAACACTTTAGATACTTTTATACATATCCTGTTTTACCCCATTTGGTGAAAAAATTTGGATGAAGGTTTAGGAATAAACAACTTCCAAAACTGAAGCTTTATGTATATTACCTTTATTGATCATAGCGTGTTTAGAGAGAAATCTTTTGAGATATTTGAGTCATAATGGTCAAATGGTTGTAAAAGAGAGGTTGGCTTGGAATCTACAGAATGCAGGTTCAAGCCTTGTTTGTTTCTGAATGGTTGAAGTGCTTGGGCAAGATTTGAACCATGATTGTGCCTCAGTCAACCCAGCTGTATAATTTGGGAAAATGGTAGGATAGCGGTTGCATAGTAGGAGATTGGAGAAAATCAGATTTTGGTGCGTCACTAGAAATGTGTCTGTCAGTAGCATGTCAAATTGATCTAGAAGACACCCTGCTCCCCAAGGAGTTGAGGAAATATAAAGGGCCATTGTGCCGATGTAGATCCGTGCCAGGGGTAATAATTGTAAAGCACTCTGGGCACAGAGTGGGAAAGCACTATATATAACAACCAACACAATATTATTCCATTTTGTATAAGGGGTGTTTCCATTGCTTATATTCTCACCAGTGACAAATTCATAGTTGTGGCAATTTCTCTGGGAAACCAAAGAAGTACCACCCTTGGTGATACTTCCAAGATGTATGCGAGTCAGGTACAACACTATTCCACAGTTGCATGGCTCCACTGCTGATTTCATGGGATGAAATTTCCAAAACAACAGGTGTTGTACATTTCATTTCCTTTAATAACACACATACGTCAGGTTTCATTTTCATATCCATACAAGAATATAACTACACAACATAGCCATAAGTATAAGCAACTAACTTAAATTCTTGTAACTGACACCAGTCACTTGCACCTTGGCAAACTGCCAAAGACAGATGGTCACATGACAACTACATACTTGAAGAATGGCAACAATGTACAAAGCAGTTATGCACCTGTTAGCATGTAAAGAACATGAAAACCTACAACAATATCTGGTGTTTGCTTGAACTATGCTTACCAGCTTATTTGTACGGAGGGTGAACCACCCAGTAATAGCCCAAACAAAGGCTGGTTAAATACAAGAAGATATTCAGAACACAAGTTTTACCTTTCTCTGCTGACTAATGGTACCCATTATTGAGGTAAAAGTAACATGTAAAACAAGTGCAATCCTGATGTTTTGAAAAAAATCACATGACGATATAAAAGCGTTAACGGTATTCATAATAACATGTTGTACATGTATGTCTTCAGTAATATCACCTTCCAATTAATGGTAAGAATCCTTGTTCAAAAGTTGTCTCTCTGCCTCAGCTACATACAAATCTTTTAAGCCAGGCAAGTTCAACTACTGCTCCGCGACCAAATGACCAAATTCTCACTAAAAGTTGTCCATACCAGAGAGGAATCAGTGTAAGGAAATTGCCATGCTGATTCCTCTTGTGTGTGCAAGGCTTTATAAATTAAGTTGTGTAAATTTTAATTACGAATTTAATTAAAATGGTAAATTTGATTAAATTATTGACCTCTGCCATGGCTGTTCACATTTTATGTTCTATACCAGGTTAGTATAATAACTAAAAATACAATTTTGAATTTAATTATAAACTACAATGGGTATTTACAAATTACATCCAATATTTGATTCTCATAAATCAATAAGTGTACAAGTCAGTGTTAGTTTAATTAAAAAATGTGCTTTAATTAAATAATGACCTTGATGGCATAGAATGCACTGTATGAAAACCACCTGTATGAAGCATTGTACAAGTTATTAAATTTTAGATATTTCATTTTACCATGGCTTCACTAAAGCCAGGCGCCTACTATTTCACTCGTGGCAATTTCCTCGCACCGAATCCTCTCGTGTGTGGGCAACTTTTAATGAGAATTTGATCATTTGTGGCCGTCAGCCAAATATCTAGCAGGTTTGATATTTTTGGCTTCGCATGAATTTTTTCCTTGCATATGTCTTCTAAAATCATGAAAATACCATCGTTATTGACATAGAAGTTACTCACCTGTATTTTAGACTGGCACAAACATTTTGTACATGTACCTATATCATTGCCATGCATGCACTCTTAAGAGAAAGTTGTGAGCAGAATGCTTACATTCAGGTGCACACATTCACATAAGCCCAAAAATATCAAAGATACTAGATATTTGACTTACAGCCTCGAATGACCAAATTCTCATTAAAAGTTGCCAGCACATAAGAGGAATCGGCACGAGGAAATTGCCACGAGTGAAATTTTGCTCAGTTGATTCCTCTAGTGTGCACCTGGCGTTAACGACCGTAGATAGCGTTGGTGGAAGTATGAACTCTACTGAGCGCCCTTGTTGAGTAATTTAGCTGATTCGTACACCAGATTTTAATCAAAATGGGACTATGTGAATGGTCAGCTATAAAATAAAACAAATTGCTTTAGTTTGCTTCTTCACTACGAGTGGAGTTCAAGGCATACAGATGTTAGCTGAACTACATTGTATATATATATATAAATTTTTGAATATTGGCCATGGACACGGCTAGTTCTACTGAACTATTTTCATGGTGTTCATCAGATAAGTTATCATAACACACATGTCTAACCTTTTGTTCATGCTCTTTGTATTCCCTTTATACAGGTAACTATTTTATTTGTATACATTTGTATGTTCTTTACATATGCAAACTTGGTTTTATTATCTGGAGAAATAAATCCATTCAATTTATTCACTCATTCATTCAATCAATTTTTGCAAGAATTTTCCAAAAGTATAGATTGAGATGTTGCCATAGATACCAAGGATATCGTATCCATAATCCTTATGTATTTAACACTCCGTTTTACAAAATAAAGTTATTGTCAGTCGACAACCTATTGAGATGGGACAGACTTTCATTTCAAATTTTACTAAATTGTAATTACCATTATATGCTGGAAATTGTTATGGTAATATCATTTGCTATATGGTTTATCAAAATTTATTTTTCAGAAAAATGCAATGATAATACTATACTGCAGTTATACATAAAGCTCCAAGCAAGTATTAGAGTAACACCATTTTCATTTATGTTTCTCAAAATTCAATAAATCCTGACTTTTTGCTTTAAAGTTGTCATATGGATGAGGATTGGATATTTATTTTTGATTTTTAATTTATAAAGAAATTTTATAATGGTTTCCTACTTGAAAAAAATTAATGTGAAACAACATCTGCCAAGTCCTTGTTTGTAACTCAATAAATGGCAAAAAATTAAAATATGTGTAAAATGTTTGTTATCGTACGTATACTTTTTACACTAGCTTTTTGCAATGTATTGAGTGACAAACACAGACCTGGTCTATGTAGTTTCGCATTGATTTTTCGAGTAGGAAGCCATGATAAAATTGTTTTATAACTTAAAAATCCAAAATAAATATCCAATCCTCATCCATATGACAATTTTAATAAGAATATATTAATTTTTTTCCTATGACACTGAGAATGGTTCCTTCAAACAGTGACTTGTGTGGCAAGATTTTACAATATTATATATACATCATTTTGTGAGAGCATGCCAGTATTTTATCATTTTGAACACTTTAAACTCATTTGTGAAAATCTTGTTATGAGAAACAAATTTTGAAAAAAATACTCTCATATTTTAAATTGGCCTTCATCAGCACACATTAATACAAATAAGTCTGTGGCCTAGCATGACCTTGAAGTAATGTTGTACTTACAATTTTCTGTGTTTTCTCTTCATTAATAATCAGTCTTAATACCTAATATTTCATATATTGATTTCGAAGGTACTAGCATTGCAATGATCATCAATAGATTGATTATGACTTTTTCATGTGTAACACTAACAGAGATCGATGTGGCCATGAAAAATAAATAGTTTGTTTCCCATATGACAATCTCGCAAATAAGAGCTGTTATTTCTTTTGCGACACCGTGAAATAATGAAATAACCTCTTGGTAGTGCGTCTTGGATGCCACTGTAAGAGGGCGTGGTTTATGACAATGCTATATGGATTCACACCCCAGAGTAGGTTCTGTGTATGATATTCCTGCTTAGCCCTAACTAAAAAATATGTGGTTCCAATTGCACTCAATTTTAGAATAAGTGGGGAAGGTAGATTTTTTGTTTTATTTCTTTTACATATTTGTTTTTCATATGTGAGTGTCTAGTTCAGGTAGTTATCTTTTCCGTTGTTTTCCATATGGTCTCTGTGTAAACTGTTATTGGTTTCTTCTCGTCAGATGTACAGCCATTAGGCCTAACAAAAAAAAATTGTGTGGTTCCGATTACACTCAATTTTAGACTAGATGGGGGTTGGTAGATTTTTTATTTTATTAATTTTACATATTTGTTTTTCATATGTGAGTGTCTAGTTCAGGTAGTTATCTTTTCCATTTTTTTTTCAATATGGTCTCTGTGTTATTGGTTTCTTCCCTTCAGGTGTACAGCCATTAGGCCTAACAAAAAAAATTGATTGGTTCCGATTATGCTCAATTTTTGAATATGTGGGGTTGGTAGATTTTTTAAAAATTTCTTTTATATATATATTTTTTCATATATGAGTGTCTAGTTCAGGTAGTTATGTTTTCCATTGTTTTTCATATGATCTCTGCATGTGGTATTGGTGTCTTTTCATCAGATGTATAGCCATTAGAGACCATTTTTATATTTTAAGTTCAAGATGTCAATTTCTGCATCCACTATTTCTTGCGAGATTTCACAATTTTATTATTTTTTTCTCAAATACATTAAAAAAAATCCCGACTTAATTCATCTGCAAGCAGGACGAGGTCTGTGATTCCAGCCAGCCAGCTCTTTGATTTTAAGTTTAACCCCAGCTGACTAAATCATAACTTGACATAAATGTAGTGGTTTGGTTATTCATTTCTAAGCCTGATTCACAGAATTGAACACCTGAAATACTACAACTAGTCTATACACATGTTAGGATATATTATGCTGTGTTTCTGTCGAAGTACATTATACAATGGATGTATTCAAGCAAAGACAGTGGAGAAGCTGTCTATGATTCAAGACAGGAATATATTTACGGTATATACACACTGTGACAGTTGCGTTAATTGACAGTTACGTAATCATTCACCTAGGCTGAATGTTTTGTACCGAACTATATGTTCATCACCCAAACCCAATTCTGGCAAACATTGTGAAAAATTCTCTGAATTGGATTAGTTGTGTTATTCAAATGTATGATTACCTGGTTGCAAATACTTCAAAATTGGCTTAACACTACATGTACAATTTTGTCTACAATTATTCGTGTAGCGTAGGTAGTACGTCTTGCTTGAGGTAGCTCCTGGCAATCTCTCAACCCCAATGTTAGATTGCCAACCGTTGTATCTTGTTTCGATATGGAACTGGTAAAGTTCGCTTTAGAGCTTTACTGCAGTCTTTCTACAGCCTCTAACAAGACTGGCTGTGATGAAGCGCACTGGAAAATAAACTCTAACTAGCTACACACTCCGGGTACCCATTATGGTTAGATCTGAACGAACGAACGAACGTCGAACCTGGCAACTGTCAACGTTCATCGTACAAATCTGAAAATACACAAGTCGTGAATACATACCTGAGTCTCAAGGTATTTGTCGCTTCTTGACTGCCGAATTCCAGCAGATTGTACAGCATTTATCGTCATTCAAGCTAAATGTAACATTCCTACCGGCTTGAGGTCGGTTCTTCACTGTTTCGACTGAAATATCGATAACAATACGTAAAGGCTACGGTCTTCGCCATGCTTTGACAACCAAAACAACCTAATAAGGTTAATTTGCATATCAATAAGGTGACGACCTGCGCTGCCGTCACTTCTTAGTCTTACACATGTTACATATTATAAATTATATTTTACCAAACCTAAAGCATCGTACCCCTCGTTATTTGTTGAATTAGTTTTATAGTGAATTCTTGCTATTAGAGATGTTACATAAAATTGTAAACATTTCACACCACGCTAAAATTGTATGCCATCTTTTATCGTTTACCCCAATTATCGTCCCCATCATTTTATTATCTACCCTATGGCGGCGCTGTCTCTGTAGCAGTAAAGCTATGAAAGAGGGCGCTCGACCATAGATCTCGGCATAAAGTTTCCCCGTACCCATGAGAAGCCTACATATATCTGTTCATATTTAGGGGTAGACCGTTCGATATCCTGGGGGGGGGGGGGATTGGAAGATTGGTGGAGAGTCATTATTTTTTTTCCCACCTGCTTGCCTGAGAATTATTTTTTTTCTCCTTCGCCTATGCTGGCAACTTTTTTTTCTTTGCTTCTTTGAGATATCTGGATTTTTTTTACGTCGATGTTGAACACCTACATTTGTTGCCACAATTTTCTGTTTGGTTTTCGCACATGGTAATACAGAGAGTAAAAAGATGCTGTTCTATCACACACATATTATATTTAGAAAACTACATATTTCATACATGTTTGATTTTCAATTAAATAAACATCGTTGACAGTTTTATGCCATGGTATGGTGACACACTGAAAATACAAATCGGAAACTTGATTGGTGAGCTCAAACATTCAGATAGACCAGTCAGTTTCTCCAGCTGTGGGGGATGGGGGGGGGGATGTCAGTATTTTTTTCCATTGGGCTGACAAAAAGTCACTGACCCCCGTGAATAAAGTTTCATAGCATCTGACGGTAAGCTGTAGAGGGAAGAGCTTTGAGACTGGGATATGTCCACGTCTTGTGTGAGTGTGTGTGTGAATGGGGGGGGGGGGGGTTCTAGGGTCTCCCCCTAGAAGCCCTGGAGGATTTTTACTTCTAAAGGCAATGTTTAGGCTATTCACAGACACTTTCAGACAATAATTTACAAAACTTTACAAGACAGCTCTAACATGTAAAAAGCAACTACGTGAGGTTGAAACATTTTTTGAAATAAAGTTTCATAGCATCTTGATACTATTTAAACCATTTATGAAAGAAACAGAGACAAGAACAAATATATATATGTACCACAGGCTAACGAAACTGACGGGTCCCTGACATGTGTTTGAAACTGTTTTTCATGATTTGACAAGTGTCCTGGTTGGAGAGGTACGAGCAGGTTGAACAGTATACTCGAACCTGTGCATCATTTCCCTGCCAAGACTTTTTTTCTAGCAGCAGTGGTCCATCTTTTTTTTTTCCATCACCCACTCATATCCGGATTTTTTTCAAGCAAATCCATTTGGCATCTCCCCCCCCCCGAAATCTTCCAAGCCCTCCCCAGGATATCAAATGGTCCACCCCTTAGCTCTAACATCATACTTTAATTATTTATTACACTCAATCTTGATTTTTTTAATGGAAGACCCCAAGAAAGCATCACCACCATTGCTGCTGTAGGTGATGGTGTGAAGTCTCTGGGGGAGTAAACAAAACTTACTATTAAAATGTGAACTATAATAATGCCTGTGTCACTGTGTGAACTACATGTTCCGCTCTTGTTTAGAGTTCAAACATAGTAACTAACATGCAACCAATGCTGGTCGACAACACATTTTAGTCATTGTACAATGTATTATGAGCCCAGGTGATATCCAGCCAGAGGTGAGGGTTGGGTTGGGACTGGTATGAGCAAATGATGACTACATTGGACAGAAATATGATAACCCTCACCCCCGAGACCCATTGTTGGCTTTCTAACCTAGTGGTCATATACAAAAGTTGAATCTGATCTCTAAATGTCGAGATAAATAAACATATGATTCATATTTGGATATCCGCCTATATTAAAACCTCTCCTTGGTTAACTTAAAACAAAATTCCCTCATTCCAAATGTCTATATAAAGAGAATGACATTGCAACATAGTATTTCACAATCCAACAATCACAGTATCAAAAAGAAAATTTTAGGTTATTTCCAATGACATCACTTTATTTAAACAATGGGACCACTCGTGATCATCACTTCTATTCTGGAAAGTGAAAGAATGATATAACGTTTAATAGCAGTATTAATGCCCTGCCCATGTTTCACGGATGATACCACTTTTCAATAGGGGTGATCAGTAGAAGAATATTCAAACAAAAATGAACACATAATTTACACCAGAATTATGTTTCAAACTGTTCGTATGACGTAGAACATGTACGAATCGGAAGGATAGCTGATGTAATTTTCAAGTTTTTATTTGGATGTATACCATTATGATAATTATAAATATAGCCAACAATAAACTGTCCACCCCTATTTTTGCCGTAGGCGTTACTTGCTTCCTGTTCCATAAATAATTATTGTAACACCCGAAAGGGTTATATAAAGCAATGGCAAGACTCAAGTCTCTCTAAATCTTCACAAACTCAACAAAGCCAGATCGTCAACACTCATATTTTACCAAACAGAGGAACTTTACTGTTTTACAATCAGGTAAGAATTTGCAATTATTTTGCAGTTTGATCTGAATACATTATAACTCGTATATGAAGACACACACGTAACACCACTTACGTTATGTTGCGCAGTAACTTATACAGACGTTATTATATTTCAGCGGGACATAATCCCAAATACGCACACATGAAAATGGTGATATATTTTAAATACATTCTCCAGTTTCGTCTTCTAGGAGTCATTGTTTCTCTCTTTCTTTCTTTTATCTTCGTGGTTTATCACCACCATACTGTGCCGACCTCTTGTAAAATTTCATGTACACATTATACATGTAGTTTGTATTCGTTCACCCAGGGCCATAAACTATACAAACAGGATGGTTTACAAGGAGTTGACAACTTCCTTCCAGATTCTGGTGCTAATCTTGATCCTTCAAGTTCATCATGGAAGTAAGTAGCATATACATTTTGAAATAAGTTGAGTGTAAGTCGATGTCCTTTGGCTCGATAAAAATCTGACTAACACTGTTACATTTTATTTTCTTGCGCTCAACACATATCTTGTTACAAACACTGATAAATTCAAAGGGACACGTATTATTTGTTTAGATTGTTTGCTGTTTTCCTACTGCAAATATCACACAAATCCTTCTACTATAAATGTGTTCTTTCCATAAAGGTAGGGCATATATATTCACGTCAAAACCGTTGTTAAATTTAGCCTGTAGACAAGGAAAACAATAATCTAAGAAATACTACGCGTCCCTATGGATCCCTATGATCGCTTGGCCCAGAAAACAGCTTATTTATAATCTTCAGTTTATCACGATCGTTTAGCACAAAAAAATTTAGCTTATCTTTCATCCATTTACATGAAAAAAGTTCTAAAAGTATATATTGTTAATTATATATGATTTGACGACGATCTTCAAATATATAAGATGATGGTCTCTGAAAGATTTTTGTCCCTATATATATATATGTGTGTACGAAAAGAAACATTGTTTTTTTGTCGACACAGACAATAAAATGTAACAGTGTTATGAGATCTTTGTTGAGCTAGACATGCTGTTTAAAGTCAACTAACTTCCACCGTATCTTTAAAGTTAGATCATTTATATTGAGATCTTGAGCAATGATGTAATTTATTTTAGATTGCGTGACATCAAGGAATTGTGATGTAAGACTAGCCAGATAAATTTCGAAAAAAAGATGGTGAAATTAGGACAAATCTTGAAAAGAAAAGAAAAATGGATGCCCAAGCTTAATTCTGTTCTCTTTGTATAAAGAAAATCGAGAGCCAGAATAAGATATCCCTGAGAAAGTAAACTCTAAATCTCACTGGGAAAGAAACCACGAATATGTGGATATATTTCCGGGAAATGTTGAGGGTCATTTCCTCATTCCTTCAAATTGGTCATCGATATATATACACGCCTGGCTTTCTTTCTTGCTCTAGTGACGTCTCGTCGAGGTTGAAATGTCAGGATAACGAGAGCTGTATAACTATTTACAAATGTAACAGCTGCAATGTAAAAGTATATGACGCTTGACGGGTGGCCATGCGGTGTCAAGCAGTCTGGTTTGAAACTTCACAGACACTATCAATAGGGACCTCAAAATATATGTGGAGCCTGCCCATAATGTCCTAAGTTTTCACTTTTAGGAAATTTAAGCCGTGCGCAAGACATAACGGTAACCAAGATGGCTCATGAACTTATAAATTTCTGCCGCCTACATATCAATCATCTGCGTACGTTAACGTTGTTTCCGTTTTACAATAACATTTTCATCGAAATTTCGTATTTTTGGATAACAAATTTATCTCTTTTTCTACTTTTCAAAATAGTTTATTTTATTTTGTTTTATTTCATTTTGAATTTCATTTATGAAAATGACCATTTCAATCTCTACTTTCCACAAACCATTGATTTTTTCCTTGTCTATCATCTTCATGTATATTTTGGTATATCGGGTTTACAGAGACAGACAGACAAACAGAGAACAGAGGAGACATACAGACAATAAGGCATAGACAGACAGACAGACAGACAGAGCTGTATTAACCTATCCTTACGGAATATATAAATACAATGCGAATCGATCCTTGTGGGAAGCCGCCGGTCACATTGATTTAAAGTTAGTTTGTATGGAGATGATACTTGCCACGGTCCAAGGTGATTGATTGCTTAGGTAATTAAATGTAATGGACTATGCTGAAATTTATGTTTCAAAATGTCACGATTAATGGTGGTATGTGTGGTGGTATGTGTAGTGGTATGTGTATGCGTGCCTGCATGTAATTCGCAGTTGTGAGAAAGTAATGTGCCTGAAAATGATCACATTCGGAACACCATGGCCAGTTGTACATATCCGGTTAAAGTTTAATAGTACTATAGCTGTAATTGCTTGTTCTGCTCGTAACCTCTCGAATTTCCTTGTATTGTCTCACGTTATGAATTCCCAATTCAATGTAACGGGAAAACACTTCCTTCCGAAAGCTTGACCATGATAAGGAATAGCCTTTGGAAAATCATCAATGAGGAGAAAGACGACATCGAGAAGTCAAGGACCGTGTTACTTGTCATGACGTCACAGCCAAACCTATTATAGTCATGATAGTGATAAAACGGATGACTAATCATTTTGTTCTCTTGCAGTGACGCAACTGTTTTTCCAACGTGTATGTGTATGTGTAAGTGTATGTGTATGTATGTATGTATGTATGTATGTATGTATGTATGTATGTATGTATGTATGTATGTATGTATGTATGTATGTATGTATGTATGTATGTATGTATGTATGTATGTATGTATGTATGTATGTATGTGTCTGTCTGTGTGTCTGTGTGTCTGTGTGTCTGTGTGTCTGTCTGTCTGTCTGTCTGTCTGTCTGTCTGTCTGTCCCGAAGTGACATTTGGTGCACATGTTCTTTGTAGGGATGTCTAGCAGTAAATATTGAGCGAATTTCATGCATATTAATTATCCTAATTTGCATATTGATAATTCAGTTTGTATATCTTTCCATACGTCTCGAAAGGTATTTATTTAAATGAAGCAACATACTCCATGCGTATGATGAATGGCGGAAAGTATATACGTCTTACAGTTATAAATGATTATTATAGCGGCATATATATGATTCAGATATATTTTTCCTCCTGTTTTAAGAATTATTTTATTAAATTGAATAGATGTCATGGAATTCGGTATAGAAATATTGCATATTAACTCAATATTGGATGCAAAGGAATTTTGAAAAAAACCCTTTATCTTCATTACATTGTCTGCAATGTATGTATGTATATATTTTGTAATTTGGCAATTTGTATCTAAAATTGTACGACATCTATCCGTTCAAAATTCAAGAAAGAGATCACACAGTGGGGGGTTCATTGGTTGAATGGCATCAAAAGGCCAATCATTTGATATATTGTGATAACATATATGTCATGTAACCTGAACTCACAATGTTCTACCATGAATAATAATAATAATAATGATGATTTGTTTTTAGTAATCGGGTTCTTGTCATTATATCTCTATATCTGGCATTCCGCCAGTGATATCAATTTCGTGGTATTTCCGTCGATACATCGAACGTTTGAACGCAGTGTGTATAATTCGCAGACTTCGAAAAGTTAGAAAACTCATAGACGCGTACTATATGCTTGGTCAAGACGAACAACAACAAAATTGAATATACATATCAATGACCTCATCCCAACTTAGAGCCAATCATATTGAAGATCGATATTATGACGTCAGTGTCCAAGTTTATAGCCTGTTCATTGCGCTGTTGAGTGTGAGATACATTCTACTTCCTTGACCTTGTCTTCGTATCAACACACGAGGCTAGGACCCCGGGGGCTAGGAGGTACGACCAGCGAACGATGTGTCTCAATTAGCGCCGAGAACAGGATATCAAGTTTAGAAAGCAGGGTGTGCTAGTTACCTAAATATGTTGGATATGTGGCTGCGGATAGGAATGTATTGTATGACGCAAACAGATTTAAAGAGCCAGATAGGGTTGCCGGTCGGTCGGCGTTCGAACCCTAGTCAGGAGTTTACATGTAAATTTTCCATACTGTAATGAAGAGTGCCATTTACTTTGCCTCTACCGGGCCGGCAATGTACGTTTTCTCCAGGCATCCCCTTTTCCTCCTGCACTAACACTTACTGAACTTGTGAGTCCGTGGCGGTTATTCAATGAAGGATGGTATTACTTTTGATCTGGAAAGTAGCTACATTTTGTAGTTTATGTCTTCAATGAGAAAGTCAGAAGGAAACTTTGAACCATTTGTTTTAATAAGTCCCCAAATTTTAGCAATAAGCGATAAATTTCGCTCAGAAACATTCTTGTGGGTTCGTCATCGGCGTTATGATTCTTTCTAATATTGCCGTAGAGGGCGTAATTTGAAAGAAATATATAAGCTTTAAATACATTTTTGTACTTGTTATTTGAGAATGCGTGGGTGCATGTGTGTGTGGGGGGGGGGGGACGACAATTTCCCTGAAATCAAAGCTCTACAAATCTCTCCAACTATTGCCAAATGAAAGCTTA
>NC_135554.1:19455591-19458091 GCF_964340395.1 Glandiceps talaboti
GATGTGACAGAAATACTACACTATATAGCAAATTTGATTATCAGATTTGACCGAATAGTGGCTATAAAACCCAATATTTATATAAATAGTTTTAAAAACTTGGATGCATAAAATTCGTATATTTATAATTGATAGACATGATCTTTCTGGTGTCGCACATAATTGAACTTGTCTTCACCAAGGTCAAGAGTTGAATTCAAGCAACGAAACCTATGAAACGTATTAAGTATTGTGTTTTGAAGTTTACTTGGTACTGTGTATTTAGTTTGCATGTTACTTTTAATTTGATATTCAAGCTCTCAAGAAAATGTGCTATAAACAAGCAAACAAACAAACAAGCAAGCAGGCAAAGAAAGAAAACCAACCAAACAAACAAACAAACAAACAAACAAGCGAACACATGTTGTGTTATAAAGTGTGCATTACTATAATCTATTACATTCGTCTGGAGACTCATTGTATAAAACATTATTTTACGTGCCAATTTTTAAAAGTTTCCTTATAACTCATACCTTTTTTTTTCTTACACACACGACAATGCAACAAACAAATAAATAACCAAACACAAATAACAAACAAAGAAACACACAAACACACATTTACACAGGAACACATATGAGCATTTTTGTTTCAAACGAGTATTCCATTTGTTATATTTTAAGGTACATGTTCTAACGGTAAGACAACCTGTAACTGCGATAACAATGATAATGTTTGGCGCTATGATGACGGGGTTATCATCGATAAAGAATTCTTACCCGTTACAAAGTTGGAATTTGGTGACAATGGCGACAGTGGTGAAGAAGGGTATTATACTCTGGGTGCACTAGAATGTAAAGAAATCCTCGGTAAGAAATATTCGACGAAGATAAATAGAATAGTCTGTTTATTTTTTTTTAAAGTATGTAGTTTGATATTATCAATGTACATTTAATCATGTATTTCCTCTCTAGCACATTCTTTATCGGTTAAAGTGCCATCCTGTTGAGACCTTAAAAGAGAGATTGAAGTACTCATTGTTCACCTTCCCCTTGAAAGAGCGATCGAATCGACCAGAATATCTTTTATTATTATATTAATCTTAGCACACCTAAAAGATACAAGACCTAGACCTCGAATGTATTTTTAGAAATACTTTCAAAAACGTACGTGGATTTATAGAATAGTGCATCAAAGGTAAATGGTAGCCAGCACGTTATCATATTCGCCATGCTGTCAAGTTTAGTTAAGAAAGTTGTTAAACCAACGTTTTGAATTGTAGCTATTCCTTTGTTTCAAGTTCAAAGCACAGGCATGCCTTAATCACACACGGGTCTACTACCATATAAACATAAATACATCAAATGTATTGTAAAGTTACTAGTATGATCTTTTCTCAAGGCAGTTCGATGGAATGGATTTTTGAACCTCAAACACAGTATGCAAACATGTTTATTTGAATGTGGCGCCATAGATATACCTACCTTGCACTTTTTAACTACACACGCCTGTCAAAAATCTATGATGAACCGACATTTGAAAATAGTATTCCAAAATGTAAACTTGGAAGTATATCACTATCTTACTGCAAATACAAATGTGTATGGCCTTAAAGACTAGAACACAAATGTGGCAATATCTAATAATTGCTGACAATTCTTTCTGTTATTTTTTCTTGTTCAATTTACATTTTAAATTAAATTTGGTATATATACAGGAGGTTCTATTCGTTTAGTCAACGGTGATACTGACCACAGTGGACGTTTAGAGATTTACCACAATACATGGGGTACTGTTTGCAATGACCATTTTACCAGTACAGAAGCAATGGTTGTATGCAGACAATTGGGATTTCTGTAAGTCTACAATATTAATCATCTCTCTATCTCAAGCTCATTTTACAGTGAGAAGGTAAGCCAAAATATAAGTGAGCATAGGTTAGAATCCATGACCGTAAAGATGAATTATTATTTTTGTTTATCATTTTATTTATGATATTTTCAATGAGGGGGGCTCATCACATTCAATAAATGTTTCTGCAGAAAGCACAATTTGTAGTTGTATTCTTAGGAGGCACTATTGTCTGGCATGCACGAATTTGATAACTTTTTGCATCGACACGTTCTAATACCCTTAATAATGTGAGAGTCAGGATATACATACATATTCATCATGATTTGTATCTTTAAACTAACTAACTAACTAACTATATATATATATATATATATATATATATATAGATGTGTGTGGGTGTATGTATATATATATATATATATATATATATATATATATATATATATATATATATATATATATATATATAATGTTATAGAATGTAATATATATATCGCGCTTTTACCACTTGTTCACGAGATACAAAGCTTGATGTTCAACCTTCTTGATTACATCGTTACAATATTACATATTACAGAGGTGGCGCTGTTACTCCAACAAATTTATATGGTCAAGGCAGTGATCCGATACTGTTGGATGATGTTAATTGTGTGGGAGGAGAAAACAC
>NC_135554.1:19463091-19483091 GCF_964340395.1 Glandiceps talaboti
GCTTGGATATCTGTAAGATACTTATTTATCCACAGTCAAACTTTTGCTAAATCTGTTTGATTTCCTTGTCTAGTTTTCAAGTCACAGTTTTTCAGTTTTTGCATATGTTCATATTTATCATTTATTCATATATTACTAGCCCTGGAATATTTCTTAATCTTGCTGCCTTTGGGGAAGGAGATGGACACATATGGTTGGATGACGTTAGCTGTTCGGGATTAGAAACATCACTGTCTGACTGTTACCATGGCAACTGGGGATCTCATGATTGTACACACAGCGAGGATGTCAGTGTTCTTTGTAAACGTCCAGGTAAACCATTCAGCGTGAAATAACTTGCATGACAAGTGGCTAAAATGTCATTCAAAGTTGCATCGTCTCGGCGACCAGTTTACCTGAAAAGTTGAAATTCTTAAAGTGTCTCTAAACTTTGCCAGGTGAAACCTTGTTTTGGGATTCAGCATCTTTTTAAAAGAAAAGACCCCTCTATCAAAAAAAAGTGTAGTGAACCCAGATTTTCCTTTTATTCATTTTGAATGAGAACACTTTCAATACTATAATGTTTTAAATGGAAAATCATTGGAATTATGTCAATGTATGGAGTATGTTCATTGGTCATGCATGTCCTGTCGCCAGACATGATTCGCCTCACTTTAAAAACGTACGTCATAATGTTCATTCATAAGTTATCTTCAATAGCACTTACGATTAGCAAATTTTGCTTACAGTATCTTAGTATAGTAGTACGTATGTGTAAATAGGTAGTATGATTCAAATACGTTTTCATATGGGTTACAATAAAACCAAGAAAATACACCACGTTATGGCCTATAAGCATGCAAAGAAATACATTACACGGTGTTCACTTTAAAACATTATTGTTTGTCAACATTTCACTGGAATTTGTATCACTATCAGTCAACTTTGCACCATCAACACTTTATCAAGGTCTCTTAGACATAAGTTGACGGGAGATTATTGTTGTTGGACTGATATCCATTCCCCACCTCCTTCCCAAAAACGTCAAGAAAGGAAAACAGCACAACCTACCCTCGAACACAATTTACGAAGGCATTGAAAGTGTTAACAGCTATACCAGGCAACTAACTTGCTGTCAACATATCTCGAATACATAATTTCTATGTTATCATCCCTATGGTCTGCATAGTTGTCACAGGACATAATTTCCTTCTTATGATAGATAACTTCCCCATAGATCATATTTATTTGTTTTCAGATATGCACGATATTCGTCTCGTTGCTGGTAACAATTCTGCAGAGGGTCGAGTCGAAATCTTCCACAATGATGAATGGGGAACCATATGTGATGATAGCTTTGATGAGAAAGATGCACAAGTTGTATGTCGTCAATTGGGGTATAGGTAAGTTAATTTTTTGTTATTCTGTGATATTAAATGGCAGGCCATACAGGAATTTCCGACTAGCAGCTTTTTCTTGGTTTTACTTGAAATTCAACTGTCAACCGTTTGGTCGTACAAACTTTGCAGATTTTCCTTGCTGGTGTGCATGTATTTTTGAATCAGAACAATTGCATAGATTTTGATTCTAATGTCCGTTGTGGTTAAACTGACAATTCTTTTCCAGTGGTGGCGCTGTCCATGACCAAGCCTACTTCGGTGAAGGTACAAACGACATATGGCTGGACGAGGTAAATTGCCAAGGTCAAGAACAGAGATTGTCGAACTGTAACCATGATGGCTGGGGTCTGAGCAACTGTGAACATAACGAAGATGTCGGAGTGACTTGTTTTTAACAGGTAACTTTTCCTTCTGAAAGAATGCACCCATAAGGCCAAATAATAAATGTGTTTCCGATAATTCGACCGACCTCAGATTAAACCGCCGACTACCCTAAACATTTTTTGCATGCAAAAGGTAAAATGTTAACAATTAATTTCTATTTCCTTGTACAGCCTCGTGCTTTTGCCTCATCTGTGGTCAAATTTAAAAAAATAAAAATGTATTCTAGAGAGAAACCAGGTCTTTTTAGACTATGACAGTACCGTCTGCACAATGCGTTCGTCTGCTTATCTTACAATTGCCTTCATTTACTTATTTTACATCTCACCAAACTCTGGTGGAAGTCTTGAGACTGACGAGTATCTTGTCTTGGGGCTCGAAGTAATGAAAGAAAACTAAAACTAAAATTCTGACCTACCTACCCCTTTTCCTGAAGTCATGTTATCGGATATATTTATTTGGTCAAATGGACAGTAGGCAATACAATATTCGATTTGTTAGAGCGCAATATCAACTGATTGATTTATTGTGAACCTTTCTGTAAAATACAAATTAATGTAGACAAGCTGAACAAGATGTGTCTGAAATCCTTTAATTTATGAATTTTAGATTCTTGTGTTGTAATGTATTTTCTCTCGGATTCCATTTGTTGCAGAAAATTCCATTATCTGACGTGGACAGCTTAGTACACCTAACACCAATAAAGTTGCAGAATGACTTTAGTTGAGAAGGTCTTTGTATATATGTAATGTAGTGTAATTCTTCAAATAATTGTTTTGAGCAACACATGGTGTAATAGTGATTTGCATAATTATTTCAGATATGTTTTTTTTTTCATAACAGTTCTGATCATCTTTTCATTCTATGCTGGCCCTTATGATTCAACATCAGAATAGTAATTTCGTTAGTTTGAAGTGAAATTTATCTCGATTAAATATGTAAAAATATTTCACCTCGAGCACAGTATATCAAGCGTAGACATTGTATCTGTAGAAGACAAATTAAACGGAACTTATATCTTCATGTAAATCCCCAAATTTGAGCTACTGTATAAACGTACAGTTGCTATGACGATATTATAATGTATACATTCTGACCGAAATGTATATTCTATGATGTATTTAATGCACGTATGAATAAAACTCGCAAATATGATCGTGTACAGTCAAATTAGTACCAGTGTGTTTACGTGTAAAATATTTGTGGTACAGGTTTGTGCTGAAATTGAAGGGTATGAAATAATGTGTGTGACGTCAGACGTGACTGATGTAATGTGTTATGAACCACTTTTAAATCTGAGAATATTAGGTAAGGTTTTAAACGAATGAAGGCGCCAGATATCAAACAGCTGAAAGGTTGGGGAGGGAGGTTAACATGGGTTGCTGGCACACCTGAAAACCAGCAAAGTGTTATCACATCACAATTATTTTTTAAAAATAGACTCTTTCGCTCATATCTAATCGTCTAAGAATAAACGATGTCTTCTTGGTGGAGTTACAAAGAATTGGCAAATTTGACCTGTGAAACACACACACACACACACACACACACACACACACACACACACACACACACACACACACACGAAAACTTGTACACTTTCGTAAAAATAATTTCACATACTGATATGACACACTTTCTAAATTGAGTTCTGTTTATTGTCATAACGTTCACATAAGATTCAATTGTACATGTTCTCTTGAGTATTGATGAACAATTTGAAGAAAAAGACCGTTGGTGCTATTTATCAATTGTGGGAGTATATTTGTCTGTGGCAGCTATCATGCTGGACGAGATCAAAAAATTATAGACAATTTGTCTCCAGTCTGTACCGTACAGGTGTCTAGTCTTCGTTAACCGAGTGCAACATGTCTAGAATATTTACTTATTTTAACTTTTTAACTTATAGTTAAGTACAGTCCAGTTTTAATGGTTCAAAGTAATGGTTTAGCTATTGTTGATACTGGTTAGCTATTGTTGCACATCAAGTGCACAGTATTTAACTTGTGTTGCAATAATGTACACAACATTTAGAATTACGTGCTATTGTTATATCTGTTATTGTTATATCTAACCAATATGACAATCACAAAATAGTTGAAATATTCCTGGAATAAATTTACGAAGGAGGAGTATATCTAAGCAATATGTCCTCACCCGCAAATGGTATACACTGGATTTGGGTACACATTCCGACATACAGTAAAAGACGAAATGCGAGTGCTATATGGAACAAATTGTACCCCCAATAATTGAACGATTCAATTCTAAAAATATCATAGCTATAGTTAAAGAAGCAACATTGCACTAACGCAGCAAATTATGGTTCTGTTTCTCAAATTCTGTATGCATATAGAAGTCTTCTGCAAGAAATAAGAAACACAGAAAAGTGTAAAGATGGAATATTATTCAAAATTTTACAATAATGAATTTGACAAGATTTTGAGGAAGAATTACTGTAAAGACTATAATTTTATATTTCATTTCTTATAATTTCTAGCTTATCGGAAATTCATCAATCGTTTAACCACTTGACAGATAATCACTGCAAATTCAATTCTCTTTATCTCATATCTTATTAATCGTCATTGAAGTAATCTCTGTTGATATTAGGCGAATGTGATTCACAACAATTACTCCTGTACATATACAGATATACATTTTGTACATTTGTGTTTCTATAATTAGTATATGCCTGACAAACTCCTGTCAAATGACAACAGTCGAAGACTCACCAATTATCTACTTTTGAATAAAAGATTTAATTTCAAAAATAACTATAAAATACACTGGCAATCAACTAACGTTAACAAACATTCACACTTTAGTAGTGAGTGATGGGCGGCCAGACTATATACAGGAATTACCTTTTAAGAACAAATAACTCCAACGTCTTCGGTATGGTCACAGTTACTATCACCCCAACCACCATGATCACAAGCAGAGAGCTTCAACTCTTCCCCAGTGCAGTCTACTTCGTCAAGCCATACCGTGTTAGTACCTTTACCGAAGTAGGCTCGATATTTAGGGGTGCCACCGCTATGTTTAAAATAATATTTGTAGTGTTAGTATAACTATCAAGCACTTTGAACATGGGGCATGCACACCACTGCCTCAACCACCGTGACAATGAAAATGTATATTTAAAATTATTCATGGTCAATATAGTAAAATAAGGTCCCTTTCTTAATGAACCCTTTTCCGACCCTCCAAGACGTTTACAAGCACATGAATAAACACAATTTTAATAACCTTTGACTAAAATTTTTCATTAGGGTTTACTAAATTCCTATTCATCAGGGTAGTTATCACATAATACAACGGCAAAAAACGTGAAAAAAAATCTATATTGGATCTGACTCCAAGGTTATTTGACATCATTATCGTAGTATTTATACATCCAGATATTAAGTTAATACTAAGGTCTAACAAAAATATTTGTGCGATACCGATTACGCTCAATTTTAGAATAGGTGTGGGGTAGGTAGATTTTTTATTTTTAATTATTTTTTCATTTTTACCTTCCGTAAGGAAGGTTTTAATATAGCAATGAAGACTGTGTCTGTGCGTGTGTGTGTGTGTGTGTGTGTTTGTTTGTATCACCATTTCCGCAAAAACGGCTGCATCAATTCAAACGAAATTTCATAGACATGTTCCGTAGGGTGATGGCAAGAACTGATTAGGTTTTGATAATAATCCGACGAATATGAATGACCAATTTGAGTAATTAATCGATCGAACGAGTATAAGGTTGGCGTCAGATTCAGATTCAGCAGATTCAGATTCAGATAGCGTTATCTTATGAACGTTATATTGAGGCAGGGTATTTAAGTGATTCAAACTCACCAGAAAACAATTTTTTTTCTTGGCCTTTAACAATATAGATGTGTGCATAACGTGTTCGTCTACTTATCTTATGATTGTCTTCTCTTACACCTCATCAAACTCTTGCCGAAGTATTATGACAAACGAGTATCTTACTTTGGGGTTGAAGTAATTGTTAAAAAATTAAGTAAAATAAAATAAAATTCCGACCTCCCTACCCTATTTTCTGAAGTCATGTTATCGGAAACATTTTTTTTTATTTGGCCTGAATATTTGAATTCAATCCTCAGGACGCAAGTAACACTATCTGTAAAGATCACTGTTGCCGTCCATATGTTTAAGTATCTCTCACTAACCTTAGTCCCAACTGTCGACAGACAACCTTAGCATCTTTGTCATCGAAGCTATCATCACATATAGTTCCCCATTCATCACTGTGGAAGATTTCGACTCTGCCTTCTAAAGAACTATTACCGGCTACAAGGCGAATATCGGGCGTATCTGGAAATGCCAAATGCCAGAGATATTCATGATGAACAGGAAAGAGATGAAAGCAAATGGATACATAAAGAAAATAACCGTGTTTCAACTTTAAGCTCTGATACAAATTGAGTTAGCTATTGAACTTGAATGTTAACCGAAATGTAGATAAGTTGTAATGGTTTTTGCAGAATCAGAGCAAATCACCATGATACGAAACAAAATTACTGGTGATAGTTTGATCAAAATTTTCAGGTTTAAACATACAGTTGGCGCAATCTCACACGCTATCCTGTACTTGCGATTCGCAATCTCACACGCTATCCTGTACTTGCGATTCGCAATCTCACACGCTATCCTGTACTTGCGATTCGCAATCTCACACGCTATCCTGTACTTGCGATTCGCAATCTCACACGCTATCCTGTACTTGCGATTCGCAATCTCACACGCTATCCTGTACTTGCGATTCGCAATCTCACACGCTATCCTGTACTTGCGATTCGCAATCTCACACGCTATCCTGTACTTGCGATTCGCAATCTCACACGCTATCCTGTACTTGCGATTCGCAATCTCACACGCTATCCTGTACTTGCGATTCGCAAAAGAGAGAACACGTGCGATAAGCTGAATAAACACATCGATTCTTATGATGTCTCTTTAGTCTAGCTCAATGAAGCCTTAGATGAAATTTAAATTCAACCACAGCCACACAAATAGTCATTAACATCATGTCTTTGTTAATCAATCACAGAATTCTAGCCAATAACAAGTTAGTATTTATTGGTGGGGGGGGGGGGGGCAGTCCAAATATCATACACTTAAGCTCAGGACGCTACTTATACACTGTTTATATCATAATAACAGTTGGGGATTGTGCATGAACAACATTTGATTTATGATTAACTCAGTTTGACCAGATGAGGTTAGAGATGATTCGATGCCACGTTGGCATCCAGACTAACACAGGCCTAGCTCTCGCCAGTTGGAACTCAACGCCGTTCCTTTTATGATGGTTCTGATTTTACTGAATTACAAGGCAAACCGGTCGAAAGTTCGTTTAACGTTATCGTCATATCGGAAAAACGATTATGTCGATATTAATAAACATTAGAGTGTTTTTGATTTCGACGGAGATAGGTATCAATAGGGATGCGGTAGCAAAGAATGATAGAAAAAATATATTCATAACTAAATGAAATACGCCTACCTGGTAGTTTACAAAATACGCTAATATCTTCGTGATGTGTACAATCATGTGATCCCCAGCTGGCGTGGTCACAGTCAGACAGCATGGTTTCTAAACCCGTACATTTAACGTCATCAAGCCAAATATGTCCAGTGGCCTCTCCATACGCAGCAAAATTACGAAATGTTCCCGCGCTGCAGAAACACAGAAGACCAGAAGCAACAATGCATTATGAAAAACAAGCACAAGTCATCTGACAAAGAGTAAAGAGTGGGTATGTTTACATGTGTAGCAATAATTGACAATGAATTACAGTGCTCATGAAGACGTTTGTTCAATACCAGCAACAAACATGTATATGACAACAACAATTACCTCCTGTGTTTATTCTGGTTTTGAAATTTCACATATCAATTAATGTATACACCAACGATTTAGCAATGTGCAACTTCTGTTTTGCTAAAAAGGATGATTGGTTGGCGAGAAGGGTCACAAGGACCTTTTGCAATGTGATCAGGAGAAGTATAAAATGTGTATAAATATATATATATATATATATATATATATATATATATATATGAACTCACAGATATCCAAATTGTCTACAAACAACTTTGACATTTCTGTCATTGAAATAATCGTCGCACACAGATCCCCATTTTCCGTTGTGATAAATCTCTAAACGACCCTCGTTCATTACAGTGCCATTGACGAGCCTTAAATTGCCTTCCTCTGAAAAGAAAGAATAAATGAAGAATGAGCTTAGAAAAAAGACAGATGTGTAATCAAATATGTGATAAATTTGGATACGCTATTTGAATATTTCTGAACACTCAGGATAATGACATCAGGGAGCTTCAGTAGTAGTTTTTGTATCATCAAGTCTTCTTGATTTCCGAATAAAATCGATTATAATGGGGATTGCCGTTATTTTAGTACGCAGTCGAGGCTAGTATTTCGACAAGACATCCTAGTCTAGCTGCTAGACCTCGGATGTTCTTCCGATACAATACGACACACGACCGAACATCGCTATCGAGGAGGCGGGCAAGCCCTCACTGCGAACTTCGTTCGCTTATCGTATCGGAAGAAACGTCTAGCAGCAAGACTAAAGACATCCGTGCACAGGTAACGAACTGTGGTATGCTTTATTCTAAGGGCACAAATACATAAACTCTAAGCTGTTTTGTTTTGCCCAGAACTCGAAATTGTCGCTGTAGATTATTGATTCATTCCAAATTACCTGGGGTGTATTGAGGTATACCACAGCTTACGTGTACGTCTTCATTACTTGCGCAACTTGGGGATGTTCCATGCTCGGTTATGTTACATTTCATAAGAGAAGTCTCGCTACCAATGCATTTAACATCTAATGGGGCAACTGATACATGTGCAACATTTAGTACCCTGTCTTTGTCGATGCATGGATGACTAAAAAGATAAGATGAATGAGTAGAAAGTTAGAAAGGGTTTAGTTTGTTCGCATGGTTAACATGCATGTATGTGTGTATGTGTGTATGTATGTATGTATGTATGTATGTATGTATGTATGTATGTATGTATGTATGTATGTATGTATGTATGTATGTGTATGAGACATACATGAATAAATAAATGAGACATACATGAATAAATAAATGAATAAATAAATAAATAAATAAATAAATAAATAAATAAATAAATAAATAGATAAATAAATAAATAAATAAATAATAAATACAAGTTTGACAATTAGTATTTTTTATCAACTTTTTTCCTCTTCTCGTCGTATGTCATGTTATATACTGTTGTAGGTAAAACATGTTTTTTTATGACCAACATTAAGTCTATTTTTTCTGTTATTATCATGATTCAACATTCTTTTTGGATATCAAAACATATAGTCACAGAAGCGTTACCGAATAAGATGCTTACCCAAGGGCAAGTTGCTTACACACAACTTCGATTGCTATATTGTCAACGTTACATATTCTCATCCAATCATTTTTAAAGTATACTTCAATTCGACCTTCATATGCATTACTACCATCAACAAGACGAACATCTCCGTGCTCTAAACGAGAAAAGTACAGGAAACAAAATTGTCAGGCTGTCGATGTCAAGAAAACACTCTGTTTTGTTTAGTTACTTATTCTTATCTTTACAGGTCTGCGTATTATGTGAAATCTTAGTATTAATGAATGGCGTAACTGTTTCACATAGAATGCATTTTCGTGACTAAACAAAGAAAATCAAATATTTAAACATATTTTCAATCAAAAACGTCTTCATGAACCGGTTGATAACACTATATATGGTATACTTTTAGATATTATCACTCTATTCGAGTATTAATTAGAGTTTGAAACACATACACATTAATTCACACATTTCGAATTACATGATATATACTACTCACCCGGTACATCACAAGTAATAACAGCCTGTGTGTTTTGACAGCTAGTGCCTCCCGAGTTGTGACGACATTCGGTAAGTCTGTTTTCCTGACCAGTACACTCGACATTGTCGATCGCAATAAACCTAGGACTTTGTCCAAATGTAGTTCCACCCATACTAAATTCGCCTCCTCCACTACAATATGAAACGAACAATAATATACGTATAATATTAATATAAGATATTCACTCGACTGTATACAATAGTTTAATAACAACCTTTTGCTGGCAAAAACTTAGAGGCGAAGATGCCCGGAAATATACCCCGATTGGTGATCGACGAAAGGCCATTTAAATTATTTTCATTTAGTGTCAGGCGAAAATACTCACGCTCAGTCTGTCTGTCTCTGTCTCTCTGTCTCTCTCTGTCTCTCTGTCTGTCTGTCTGTCTGTCTCTCTCTCTCTCTCTCTTTCTCTTTCTCTCTCTCTCTCTCTCTCTCTCTCTCTCTCTCGCTCTCTCTCTAAATCCAAATCTCTCTAAATCTCTAGCTCTCTCTGCTCTGTTTACATATACTATTTACATTGTAAATAATAATAATTATAAAATAATTGTTTTTAATTTAATGTAACAAACTTAATCTTCATCATAACAAACCGATATCCAAGCTGCCTGCATACAACTCGGGTTGCTTTATCGTCAATTGTGTCGGCACAAACCGTTTCCCAATGTTCAGTTACGGAATTGAATATTTCCAGACGACCTTTGTATGCATCGGTTCCACCATGTAGACGCACATCACCATTGTCTGTAATGTATACGTATAAACAAATCTTCAATATCAGAAAATAATGCGATTTTATGTATACAGATTTGTGGTCGGACAGAAGGAAGTTGGACGTAGACATATATACACACATTTATTAGGCTTCGTTGAACTTCGTCGAAGACACCCCCCCCCCTCCCCACAAAAAAACCCCAGCAACTTAATATTGGGTACTTACGAGTAAATATCGACCCACCAGGTAAAGATTTTGGATAGAAAAATAAGTATACTAAGAGAAAGGACATATCTGATGATATAAGAATGACCAAGCTTGAATACCAACCACAGAGTCTATGTGTAGCACAAGAAACAAGAAATGGAAAACATGGAAGAAACAGCCTGGTTTTGGTAACTAGTACTGAACGTTCAGCTCAAGGTCGTGGGAAAAGGTCAAGGTCTTTAAAGAAAGCTTGCAACTAATAATATAGGAGTAGACTGTCAGTTGATATGAATGGAGTATGTATACAAAATTATATAGTGCTTTAGTTATAGGGTAAAAAGGGAATTTCTTACTGTTGCCACAGAATTGGTCACACTTTAAATATAGATACTATAAATTGCCTTATCTTGCAAGAAAAGTCCTGATGTTAATAATTGTCTATGAAGAACAACGTCAAGGTCAAAGGTGAAAGTCATAAAGAAAGCTTGCGCCAGATACTATGGTGATAGATACCTGAATGAAGTCTCTATGTCTTAAAATATTTGAGTTATGCACAAATATTGATTTCCTTACAATAATATGATCACCATTCAGATAGATTTGATAAAGTCGTGAAACAAAATGACGTGCATATATATCCTCTATAATTACCTTTGTGGCAGGTTTGAATGAAAAAATGATATTGCACGTCGGACCGCGTTGTAATAGCACCCCTTTCCAGGGTTAAAAGGAACCGTTTTACGACCCTCGTAAGAAGCGGGTTGCTATTAGCAATATGTGTTTGTGTATCTGTGCCTAAAAACAGGCAAAAAGAAACAAAACAAAACAAAACAGACCTAGGAATTTTATCCGTGGGGCAGCTTTTCCCGCTAGGTATCATGGCTAACAATAGTTTTCATAAGATATGACATCGTTGAGACACAGATGTCAGCCAATAGATTTGTATTAACAGAAAGTTTATTTAAACGTTTCTATATAATCGTCTCTATACATTTGAGTTAGCATGGCTATCAAAAAGTAGATCTGAGTTGACATTGCTTACTTGGCAACTTGCAGTGAATGCCTACATCTTCATCGTGCCCACAGTTATGGTTACCAAATCCTCTATTTCCACATTTTTCTAGTAACATCTCATGTCCATGGCAATCAACATTGTCCAGTACTATTGACCCCAAACCATGGCCATGTGAACCCTGTGGTTGGATTTCACCATCACTGCAAGAATTCAGTTATTTAATTTGGCATTAAACGTCGACCCAGGAGTAAAGAAATAACAATAACATACAGCATGCTATAAATAAGAGAAAGGGGTGAAACATCTAAACTTCAGTACAGTCTTACTATGATGCTTTCGCGTTTTGGAGTGATGGTTATATTTGCTTCTTGGTTGTTCTCTTTTCACTGGCACTGTTGAAAATCTTTCAATGATGTAAACTTGAGAGAGTTTACCTTTGATATCAAGGGATGGACCATGACGTATTCATGTTTTTGTGAAGATTTAAAGTTAAGTTTTCATACCTATAGCCAAGTTGCCGGCAAACTACAATTGCATCTCTTTCCTCAAATTCGTCATCACACACGGTACCCCATTCTCCATTGAAATAAACTTCTAACCTTCCTTCATAGACTTCATTTCCGTTCACCAATCTTATGTCCGAGAGCTCTGTAAAGAAATGATAGAACGTTAACGTGATTACTAGCTGATTTTCCTAACTCGCAACCTATGAATTTTCTTGTCTGAGTGCTTGTCAATCACTGAAGTAAGTTATACATAGATCAATATTTCGTATTGTTGCTGCTTAAGTTCCACTTGCAACTACGTGTACATAACAAAGTGTGGCAACTTTTCGTTTAATTATCAGATACTGGAGAATCCGAGATATCCTATTTTATTGGAAGGAACAGAATCTAAAGATATGACACACATATTTAAATCAAAGAATAACGGAATTTTGACGTTTGGTCGCTTTGAATGAAATGGGAAATTTCATTACGGAATCAACTATTGCAGCACTGGAATTTTTATTGAGTGTTGATAGGGAAATGTAGGCTAAAGTTATATATATATGTGTGTGTGTGTGTGTGTGTGTGTGTGTGTGTGTGTGTGTGTGTGTGTGTGTGTGTGTGTGTGTGTGTGTGTGTGTGTGTGTGTAAGTTTACCTGGAATATCGCAAGTTATACCAACATCTTGGCCGTGTCCACAATTATTTAAACCCCATCCACGATGGCTGCATTCTGACAGCATGTTTTCATTACCCCTACATTTGACATCGTCCAAGAGTATCACGCCACTGCCTCGACCGTATACATTTGTTGCGGTCACATTCCCACCACTGCAATATAAACAAGATTACATTGTTTTGTGCCCACATAACAGATTGTGAAAAAACTTCGTCATACTATCTGATACAGTGGCCACATTTCAGTAAACATATAGAGTAATGGATTTCCGAACCTTATACTACGTTCACACCATAACTAGACAGTATGTTTTTTCTCGTATCTGTAAAATGTGAGTGTTTCTAATCGTACTTACATATATTCCAATTGTCGGCAAACAACCCTTGCATCGACATCTGTAAAGTGGTGATTGCACACAGTACCCCATCCATTCATGTATATCTCTAAACGTCCTCTATGATCGCCATTGCCATTAACCAATCGAATATCACCGTCTACAATGGAAAAATGTCAATTATATCTAAAATCGACTCGATAACTGATAGTTATAGTACATGTCCTCGGACATTTACTGTAAATATTCGGAGACTTTTGGTTAACCTAGTTATTATTTTGTCCTCGGCTGCACCTCGGACAAAATGTTAACTAGGTTAACCAAAAGTGTCCGAATAGTTACAGTAAATGTCCGAGGACATGGACTATAACGAAGTTAAGTGGTCATCGAATTCGACGAGTTTTTACGTTTTCATCACCAGAAAGTCAACCTTGTTATCTACAGCTCTGTTACGTAACCTCTTATCCATTATCATGTTAATTAGAAATCTCATCCCGCACTTCTCGGCCGATGTTTTCCCCAAAAGTTTAGCGTGAAATCCGCGAACCTGGCAAGGACTCGTTCTGTAACAAAACGACAGTCCCTAATCGAGCGGTATTTCCGTTTTACCCATCCGTAGTTCTGTTATTAATGGTTTGGAAACTGTGCATTTTTTTCGACAAGTTTGTTTAAAATAAAACGCCACTTATGTTTTACTAGTTACTAGTTACATGCCTAAGCAACCATCGTAGTCACTGAGAGAGAACTGCTATAATTACTATAGGCTATTATACTACTGAATTTACATATGACATCTTTATGATTACTTGACCCCAATTCAAATGTTATAATGAACTTTGCTAGTATTATTTGAATAATACTTTTATCAGCTGCTCTACCAACACAAGAAATTTCTTTCAATTTATTTACAAACAATGTTGACAATTAGCGGTTGAATTACAGTTCACTGCTATAGAGTAGAGTTATAGTATCATGGCTGGTCATTCGTTCAGCCCGGAGGTCTTTGTCACCAGAAAACCACACCATTAGAAGTATTTCAGTTCGTTTCAAGGCATGCTTCGTCCGTAAACCAATACTAGGTTAGTTTTGTGTATAAAGTACTTTACTATGCTCCTGAGTGCGGAAAATATATATAGTTATTATGCAACCTGCAAGACGTCTGACAAATTCAGGAAAGGGGTTACGCCAGTAACCTTGAAGACAATGTTTTATTGTTTGACCGGGTGTTGACAGACAATGTCGGTGTTGACAGACGATGAGTTGTTTTACTTGGCGATTCATTTATATCATTTGTATTATAATAGTATAATAATAATGAACCTCATTTAGACTCGATAGCCTCATAATTATAATGTATTTCGTGAGGGTCGAGTCATTATTGTGGGTTATATGAGGCACAGCCGTGGTTCAAACCATGCCCAAGGATTTAAGACATTCAGAAACAAACGGCCGACTGCAATCTGCAGATTCAAAGCCGGTCACTCTAAACCACTCGCCCATCATGACTCCGGGTCCACAATATTTATATATACATCATGCTTACTATTCATATGGCCATAACAAAGTAGTGCGCCCAGAGTGTAGTAACCTTCTTCGCCACTGCCAGTGTCACCAAATGCCAATTTTGTGACTGGTAGGTAATCTTTGTCCGTAATAGTACCATCATCGTATCGCCAGACATTGTCATTATTATCACAATTACAAGTAGAACGTCCGTTGGAGCAGGAACCTGAAACCCAAATGAAATTGAAAACCCCATAAAATATGTAAAAATACGATTAGTTGAATAACCCAAGGTAAGTGATTGGACTATGGCTGAAATATCATCAGCTTTGCAGAATGCAGTTGACTATAACTAAAATCACGACATTAATTGTTTTCGCTCCAGGTACTTATCAAACTATCATAGGAGTAAATAATAGTTAACAGATGTGTTCGAAATAAATATTTAAATATCAAAGTATTAGTCCTATGGATAACTTCAATATATCTAGAGTTTTGCCATGAAAGCTCTAGATCTTGTCAACATGTGCTTCAATTATACACTCAACACCGATTACACGTTATGTTTAATTATGGGGAGATACTCCACTCTAAAATTACAAAATACCTGTTACGCCACAGGCACACATCCTTTGTCCAACAGGTGCGCCTGCCCAGTTTGTCATTATATTGCCATTACGATCGTACCAGGCAGTATACTTTGTTGAGCCAATATTTATTAATGAGTGATAGCATTCATACTGAAATAATAAGGTAATAGATTATTGTTAATAACTAATATGATACAATAACATTACTACCATACAGTTAACAGATTTTCTCACTTGTGGTATATACAATGAATATCTACTTAGTTGGATTTTAGTCCGAGGCATCTTAAAGTCTTGTGGTATGTCATTTCATTCATAATATTTTTTTTAAACATGCATGGTACTGTTGCGTATTTCACATGGCTAACATTTTTTGTCATTGGCAACACATTGCGATCATTCTTTACATTGGCTTCCATCACCTGTTTATTGTCCTGTTTGTGCAGTACAAACTCCAGACATTGGTCGGTATAAAAGGACCTTTGTGATTGGTCAATATGTTAGAGAATAGACGTTTTACTATTTGGTTCACTACTTACATATTGTATTGAAGGCAGATATATTACAATTTTGAAATAGTTCACGGTATTGTGATGAGAGCAAATAATGTCGACGATGAAAATTGACATATTAAAGATTGGAATATTCCCTTTCACGAAAGTTCAAACGTTGGATATCAAGGCAACGTTGACAATACAAAGACTGTGATCGGGATAAAAGGGTTTCTCAGAAGTAACTGATACAGGCTAAGAAACGACAAAACTTAGAACCGAGAAATACTGTCAATACGCTGAAACCACACCCGTGCACAATGAGCACAGAGAGACTCCTCAGCACAACGATAATTCAACATTTCCCTTTCGAGACATTATATATATATATATATATATATAACTCGGTGAGTATCAATCTGCTATAAGACAGTGCTCTATACCGCAGTGGCAGAGCGTAATAGTTTTGGTAGTACTGGAACTCTTTCTTGGGTGTAACTCGGAGTTTCACGCATATTGCGATCATCAGACACTCAGAGTGTCTGATGATCGCAATATGCGTGAAACTCCGAGTTACACCCAAGAAAGAGTTCCAGTACTACCAAAACTATATATATATATATATATATATATATATATATATATATACAATTATTAAGATTAAGTTATTAAGATAAGATTACACATACAGATACTGTAATAAATCACCCTGACGCAATTCCTGACATTGTGTGTGTATGTGTGTCTGTGTGTGTGTGTGTGTGTGTGTGTGTGTGTGTGTGTGTGTGTGTGTGTGTGTCTACATATTTTATCTGTTATGGAATATATTACCTTGATATATTGCGAACATGTCTCAGATTTCTGCAGTAGAGCTGTGGCTTGACTAACAGATATACCATTGTCATATTGCACGCTGACAGAATATGACAACACAGAATCATAACCATTTACGTGGCCTCGCATCCTCCGGTTATGGTTAAGAACTGTGACAGCTATCGAAATGAATTAACAAGGTCAGTTCTTCTATCAGTAACTTTTATATTTCTCCCAAACAACTGACTTTCCAGTAACCCTTTTCATTGTTTTTCTGTTCTCTCTCTTTTTTCGTTTGTGTAAGATTTTTATTACATGATACTTTTTGAGAAATATGTGCAGACGTTCTAATAGCGATATGACCACTAGATATCCTACATAAGGGTTTTATTAGTGACTCGTTAGGTTGTGTTGAGTTACGCAAAAATAACATTACTAGTATTAGAACTTGAAATCCATTTAGTGTTCACGGTTAAATTTGTAAGATATAATCTATTGGTTAACTTAGGTAGAAGTCATATAATCCCTTTTAGATGCTTAATAATTCAATACATATCTAGCATATATCATCCATATGTAAATTATTAGTATATTGGTTAATGGTGACTTGATTTAATACCAAATATAAACTATACGCCTCCTGTAAAGGGCCAGAGAATATTTAACTCCAATATGGACAGAACATTTCTGACACACATTATCAGAATACGAAATTCTGAACTATTTATACATGTAATACACAAGTCCTAATATAATGGTAAAACCCTTAATTTGTAAATTTCGTTATTTATGCAAATGATGCATTAAGAATAAAAACTACATAAACAAGCTTTTATAGAACTCGTGCCTTTGCTACCATCGATGCAATACAAAATTATGATATTTGGAGTATGAATTTTCAAGATATGGCGTAATTACAAAAGTAAAGAATACTACACCAACCTGCATTGTAAAGATATTTCTGATGTAGTTTCATTGAATGTACCAAACAATATCAAAGCTGATACTTTTTTGAGATATTGCCTAACTACCGAAAGTCATTAATTATGTACATTCCTCATTGAAACCCAAAGGTACATTAAAAAACTTTATATGACACATGAATTTTTACCTTCCATTTGGGAATGTTATAGTTATTGTGTGTGTGTGTGTGTGTGTGTGTGTGTGTGTGTGTGTGTGTGTGTGTGTGTGTGTATCTGTGTGTGTATGTATGTATGTATGTATGTATGTATGTATGTATGTATGTATGTATGTATGTATGTATGTGTGTACGTATGTGTGTATGTACGTATGTGTGTATGTATGTATGTATGTATGTATGTGTGTATGTATGTATGTATGTATGTATGTATGTATGTATGTATGTATGTATGTATGTATGTGTGTTCTGTCTGTCTGTCTGTCTTCTGTGTGTATGTGTGTGTGTTCTGTCTGTCTGTCTGTCTTCTGTGTGTGTTTGTGTGTCTGCATGTATGTGTGTCTATTTGTTTGTTTGATTGATTGATTGTCTGTCTGTCTGTCTGTCTGTCTGTCTGTCTGTCTGTCTGTCTGTCTGTCTGTCTGTCTGTCTGTCTGTCTGTCTGTCTGTCTGTCTGTGTGCATGCTTGCGTGCCTGTCTGTCTGTCTGTCTGTCTGTCTGTCTGTCTGTCTGTCTGTCTGTCTGTCTGTCTGTCTGTCTGTCTGCTTGTGTAATCTTTTCACAAAAACGGGTGGCCTAATTCCAACAAAATTTTGCTACACATTTTCTTAGCTAATTGCTAGAACATATTATGTTTTGGTAAACATCCTGTTAATTTGGTGTCATTTCAAATGAACTTTGGTACTCGTCTTTTTCATAGAAAAAATGAAAAACTGATTAGGTTTTGGTAAACATCCAATGACGATTGATGGTGCACTTACATAATTAACGATTTCAAGAATTGGACAATATCATTCAAATGAACAATCATTTGATGTCTACATTTATGATAACAAAACTCTAGAGAGATTGCTGATGTAGCTCTAGAATTTAACATTTGCATAATTAATGATTTGTTTAATTAGGCAATATTTTAAGAATGTATACTTCAAATCTCCCATAAAATAAGGTATACGTAGATGACGAGAACGTCACTAAGTCTCATAAACCTCGGTTCTGTTGATTTGGATTTAAAATAAGTAATTTGGTGATAATTAGTTATTTTTGTAATTAGCCAATAGGTTAAGACTTTATGCTTCAGATATCATAATTTTGTGTATAGATTGATGATAAAAGCGTGTGTTTTCTAGAAAGTTTGTTGTTGTGGATTTTAATATTACTGTCTTAGTTATCAGCATAATTTTGCTATAGTTAGTAAGAATGCAAGCTTTAGATATCATAATAATAATATTATACATTGGTGACCATACCACAAATGATATGTGTTCAAAGAATGCTGATGGTATAGCTTTGGACTTTCAAGTGCAATTTACATAATTATTGTTTTTCAGTATGTAGGTAATACCTTAGGTTTGCTTCGCATTTCATATATATAGATATATATATATATATATATATATATATATATATATATATATATATATATATATATATATATATATATATATATATGTATATATATATATATGTATATATATATATATATATATATATATATATATATATATATATATATATATATATAATTGTACTTACCCTCATTGTTTGACATATTGCAGTAGACAACAAACGGATTGACTCCACTATTAAAACCATCAGGATCAATAGTATAATCACCACTAGTGGTAAATCCAAAGTGTCTCCTCTCATCACAAGATGCTGATAAGTAATAGGAACAAGTACAGTTTATATCAGTTAAATGATAATTCAAGCAAAGTTCGCCTTTCGTGCAAATAACAAAATGATACTGTGACTTTTATCTTTCCATCTTAGACTACGATCAGAAGGAGTGTAAGTATAACTTGGTATTGTTTAGTAGCAATAGCAATAGCAAAGTATCTTTACCGAGAGAATAGTGCGATATTTCCAAGCTATGAAAATGTAAACATTATGAGAAAATTCAAAAGATTAACTTAAATCATAAACAGAAATAATATTAGCTAGAAGTAACTGATTATGCCAAATTATACTACAAAGTAAACTTTTACATCAGTCGACGTTTCCCATGGAGTTTTACCATGAAGCAAAATGGACCATAGGTGTTTCATTTGAACATCTGGACAATTGAATTCATCTTTTACGTTACCAAGAGTGCTTTTTTTGGAAGGGATATTACTGGCACATCTTGTCATACTGTACGTGATTTTCTAGTTTGATTAAGATATTATCACGTGCAGAGAACAACTCAGAAAACATCTGCTCACCAGCAACGATTCCTTCGCATCGTAGAGGACCAAGAGTGTAAAATCCTTGTTCATTACTTTCTCCCGTGTCACCAAATGCCAATTTAGTAACAGGCAAGTAATCTTTCTCTGTGATCGTTCCGTCATCTTG
>NC_135554.1:19488091-19505591 GCF_964340395.1 Glandiceps talaboti
CAACGATTGCCAACCTCAAGATAGAGGTATATAGAATGCAGATGAGTTTTCATTGAACTATCCCTTATTATCATTATAAAAATAAACGGAAATGGACAAATTTACTACACCGTCCAAAAGTTTGATAAGTGTGCATCCAAATTATGTGTCTCATTTAGACGATGACAGACAATTATTTGAAGTGAAGGAATATGAACGACAAATTATTGCATAACAGAAGGCATACATAAGCACATTTCAAGAACATACATACGCACAAATATATTCAACAGCTATTGATTTACCTAACTTGATTTTTGTGAACTTCTAATTAATATAACTTGCCAGATAATATGATACCCACCATTCCTGGTTGTCATGTCACAGTAGACCGTGAAACTGTTATCACCGTTATAGCCATCGGGATCAATTGTATAATATCCATTCGAGGTATATCCAGCTTGTCTCCACATACTGCATGACACTGTGATGCAAAAAGACTAAGTTCAAAAACAACAAAATATAAACTAATTGCCTTCCCTAATGGCAAAAAAGAAGTTATTGTTCCTTAACATACTGCCTGTATATGAAACCTCAGCTATGCTGAAGTGTGACGAAATGAAGACAGTACCTTGTTATTCTCACAATAATCTTCATAGGACACAAATGCTTATTATAATAAATGCATTAAATATTAAATTTGAAGCATACATTCTTAAGATGTGTTGCACAAAATCCATTTATCATGCAAATGGCTAATTACACAATTACCAACTAGACTGGTAGAACAAGTATGATTTTATTATATGTATGTGCAAACGTATATAGCTTTTAAAGCATACATTCTTATCATGTTGCCTAATTAAAAAATCATTATTAAGCAAACGATTAATCAGTATTCATTGCATGCTTACCAACATGTTATCAGTCCTGAGCAGCTGAGCTCGCTATTTTCGTAATGGTATGCATCAAATGTTACTAATATTGATAATAGATTTTTAGATATTTTATAGATAGGCAGACAGACAGACAGACAGACAGACATACATACATACAGATAGATAGATAGATAGATAGATAGATAGATAGATAGATAGATAGATAGATAGATAGATAGAAAGACAGACAGACAGACAGACAGACAGACAGTCAGACAGACAGACAGACAGACAGACAGACAGACAGACAGACAGATAAATAGACAGATAGGTAGATAGACAGGCAAGCACAAAATACTATATAACATAAACTTCCTTAATATGAAATCAATAACCTTGTGATAAAGCCAAATGTTTTCTAAATACATCTTTATATATCTTTTGATTTAAAGTCAAACGCAATTTTTCGTATGTACACACTATTGTTCACAACAGTCACTGTTGATTTGTTTATCGTAATTTCGAAAAACTATTGAACAGTGTGAGAGTAAACAACATAGTATAATGGAAATTTTACTTTCGAATCTTTCCATTTGTACCATAAGCAGTTTGCACAAACCTTATAATGTGCATTATATAGTGCACAACGGCAACTTTTGTTGTCTTAAGCATTATTGTGTTGGTAATTATGACCAGTTGATTAAAGAATTCAGGCTACAAGAAAATACATTTTAAGCAAACATCGTTGTTATATGCTTCGTCAGAATCATTTTCCAACATTGAAGGAAAAAATAAAGTGGTTTGACCTCAGAACATCTTAATGGTTTGAGTTTGGACAAAGTCATTGTATTTTCACTGAGATACTAAACACTACGAACCTTGTGTGCAACTAACCACCACATCTTCAGAATGAACACAGTTATGTTCCGACCATCCTCTGTGACGACATTGTGCTAATCTGGTTTCAGTCCCGGTACATTGGACATCGTCTAGCCAAATTGAACCACTGCCAGGTAAAGGTGAAGACACAACTCTTCCAAACCTGCGCCAGTGACATTGAAATGGAACGTAAGTATATAATGGATAGAAACTGGGCTTTAAAAATATATTATTTACTACTCCTAATGGCCTTCGAAGAAGATATATTTGACCTTCGAAGCCACGGCAACCTAAGTAATGCTATGGTTTACAAAGAAGCTTCGAAGAGGATTACATGTGAAACCATGCTATTGTTCAACGTCTTTGCGTTTAGGGGGACATTCACAAATGTCTTCATAGTCTTAAATTTTATATGTCCTTTATTCACTTTTAGGAAAATGATATATCGGACAACAATGAGTAATGCATATTGTGAGGTATGTCTTCATTTGTAGTAAACATAATATTGAGCTTAAATTTTAGTTATTGTTTTTGGATAACCGTAAGAAAAGAAATGGTCGGTTGACGAAAGCAGAATTCAAATAAGAGAGACAAGTCTACATATGCTGTATATGAAAGACTTTTCATGAATCGAGATTGAATAGCTTATTATCTCAGACTAACCCAAATAGGTACAGACATGTAATTCCAAAATTAGAAACAAAGAAAAATACAATGAAATACCTTAAGCCGAGTTGCCGACAAACTACAGAAGCCTCCTTTTCATTGAAATTATCATTGCACACAGTTCCCCAGTTACCACCATGAAACACTTCTACCCGGCCTCTACCAATGACACCTCCGGCTCGTATACGGATATCACCATCATCTAGCAGTGTAATTGATATTAATTTGTAATAATGATAGTTATTACATATGAAAGTCATTGACTTAGATGGAAAATGGAATTTATACTTCTATAGCAACTGTGATTTAAATATATAATATACAGTTTTGATTTATACATTTGAAATTACTTGAAACATTAATTTCTTGTAAATCTGATATGAGCAAAGGAATTACGAATATGAGAGTATATCATAGTTCTTACTCTGTGTGCCGGTACATGTAACACCTACATCTTCGTAATGTGCGCAGTTGTTCACACCATATTCGCTGTGTTCACACGATAAAACTGACAATTCACTTCCTGTGCAAGAGACATCGTCCAACCAAATTCGACCGCTCCCTTCTCCATACTTCGAATGAAAATCAGCTCTTCCATTACTGAAATTAATAAAGTAACATTTTTTTTACTGGAAATCATATTTACGCCACAGAAAGTTTGGATTTGAATCAGACTGCTTGTTAGTTTTGACTCTCCTCGATACCTATAATATATGATAGTGCTCATTAAATATTCAAGATCAAGTCACAAATAAGGTCACATATTTGTCATGAATTTGTAATTACTGTGTTTAGGTTCAGACATGGCGCTGTTTATACATGTCACCAAACACCCAGTTAGAGAAAATCGTATTATTGCAATAGCTGATCATAACATGGGTGTCAAGACAATAATTTAGATTACAACAATAAGATCTTAAACAGCGCCATATCTGAACCCAAACACGGTAATTACAAATTCATGACATACTTCTCACAGCGATCTAACCATTTCACAGTATACATATTCAGTTTACAATGTTATTACTAAACAAGGCTATAACATAACTCATTTTTGAAAGGTGGAAATAGCACTTAAATCAGAAAACGTTTTCTTCATTATTTTTAACATTTGCTTTCTTTGTGGAAAAGTTGTGAACTTTATATTCGAGGAGATAAAACTGCATTTTAATACTTTAACAATCCGATATACACGTATTAACGACTATGAACTTTGTAATTTTTGAGAAGATTGCGATAGAGGGTCGTACCTGTATCCAAGCTGTCGGCATACTACCAGAGCGGCATTGTCGTCAAATGTGTCGTCGCATACAGTTCCCCATTCTCCATGGACCAAAACTTCAACGCGTCCTCTGTCAGGTGACTCTCCATTCGCCAATCGAACGACAGAGACAGTTGCAGCTGGAAATTATCAAATATTTGTCATCATAACCAATGACATACGCCATCAATCAAAGTGCTCTGGGCAATCTCATAAGGTATTTCAATGTGTTTAGAATAAGATGTAACAATATTTCAAAGTAGAGTACATGTTTTGGTTTAATAGACCAACATTGTTCAAACATTATGAAATCCTTAAATATTACATGTTCAAAACGAAGATTATACAACTTACTGTTACACCAAGACAGTTATACTATACTACCTCATAAAACCTCAGCATTTGGGTATTATACAGACAGAATGTAGTGATCAAACTCTTCGAAAGAATTATACATTGTAGTACTTTCAATTATCATATACCTATAATCACGTCTCTGTGTATTGCTATGGAGAAATCGCGAGATCTGCCCGGACAGTAATTTTCTGTATCATGGACAGGCAAACTGTGCACAAATAAGGTCAATTGCGGGAATTTTGGACTACTTTCTTTCCCGTTGCGCGTTGCAAAAAATTGTTGGCATCCTGGGCATGTGTACGCTAATCAATCCGCCAGGCCATACATGTGATCAGGCCTCGACATTTGTTGAGATTAATAACGAACGCCAATTTGTTTTCTTTGTGATGTCCCTGTCTCTAAAAACTTCAAAATTATTGATTGCAAATGTATTTTAGCGCTTCAAGAGGTATATGATAAGACCTTTACGGCTTACGGGCACAATCTCGGTCCATATCTGGGCCATAACAATTAATAATCTACATGTTTATATGGCTTTTAAGTGATGTTCGACATGATTGTTCTCTTTCCTGCCAGCGGGCTTGCAAAACCATAATCTTATCGTCACAGATTTCTTCACCAGTTTGTTTTTATATTTCGTGCGCATGCCCAGCTTCGGGATATAGTAGCTAAACAGTGCCGTAGCCTGGGGGGGGGGCAAGGGGGCAGCTGCCCCCTGAGATTTTGGAAAAGAGAAAGAAAAAAAGCTATTTTTTGAATATATAGCGATGCTATTAAAATCGTTATTTACGTGACGATTCCTAGCATGCGCGATTTCAATGGATAGTTCACTAAAGTGACTGTACACTCACTCATGGCTAATATGTATCTTATATCGCTATTGTACGCTGGCTTAACTTTGACTTCGAAAGTGTCCAGTTAAAAATTGTAACTTTTTGCAGCAAATTAAAAATTCTTTGCGCGAGAAAGTACAGAAGTGCGCACATGCACTGTCCATTTTCTGCGAGTAATAGTAGTCTTGAAAGTCTCCTTCATTTGAAGATAGCAAGTCGCAATTATAATGTCCGCGAGTGAAAAAAAAGACGGAAAAGTCGTTCAACGTGAGGTTGCCTACTATGCTGCATGCAGTGACTCCGAAGATGCGCTCGATCTCATTTACATCTTGTTCCTTATATTAAAACATTTCATGCTGATAAAACGGCAGATCTCTTCTTGGAATATTTGGTGGCCCTGAAAAACTATTAAACTAGGTACGCAGTTTAAGATCCACTATTTGAAGATATTTCTTTCAAAAATTGTGTTCGACGTTGTCTTTGGTTAAAATGTTGTTTGATATAATCATCTCATTGCATACTGTCACTAGTGTTATTCCGCAATTCATTTTGAAGTGACAATTTGCTATGGAAAGAATGGCCCTGAATTTGTAAACAGATCTAGAGGTGTCCCTTCGACATAAAAATCCAAACTTCACTGAGTTCACCTTGGGTTCCGACATAAACGAGGCCATAACAGTTTTGGGAGTTGGATAAAGAAAATGATTATTTTGTTGTGTTACTTATTTGAGAAAGCACCATCCATTTTTTTTACTTTGAATGTGACATCTTTTCGGCAACTACATGTACTTTGAAAGATACGACATTAGGCCAGAAAAAATGAAAAAGCTATTCAACCTACCCATATATTTTTATTGGTGATGGGCAATATATCCTCATGTGGGCTTCGCATTTTCTTTTTCAAAATTAAGGATATTTCTTTATATTTTCTGAATAGTACATGTAACAATATACATTTGAGTCTATTCCAAATCATATAATATCTTATACAGTGGTTTACTTGGCATACAAGCATGAATTGAGATTAAATATCCACTGTGCACTAAAAAGAATTGAACAAAAGTTTACGACCATTGTGTCATCAAAAGTCTGAAAGTCTTGAAATGTTTTGCTCTTTATTCGGTATTTTTGGAACGAAATTAAACTTCAGGAGAAATCATTTACCATGTGCACATCCGCATAATATCTTTCAGCTTTGCCACAACAAAATACACTTCCAGATAATATGCAATGCATAGCATAATTGTTTCAATTCTGGTATTTTATAATGTCTATGGTGATTTTTTATGCCACTAAACGGCCTCCTACACTGTCTTATTTTCAATTTATTTTTCACCTTTGGAGTTGTCTCCTTCCAATGCACCATTGTACCATATGATTTTATATCTCCAATGTAGTGTAGGTGACAGAAGGGGTGGCTAAAATAATGCTTGAGTTTCAATTGGCGGGGCTTACATGTAACATTTTTTGAGAAGAGAGGGTGAGAGAAACTACACCATTTGTTTAACCGTAAATTGTGTACATTTCCTAACTGTAGCTATGCAGACAAATTGTATGAGATAGTATCAAGATGACTGAACTCGGCCTGAAATATTTTACTATCATTATATGGTTTGTTTTATCCTTGTCAAGCATTGTGAAAAAATGAAATCGACCTACTTACCCAATGTGATGGGTTAGGTTACCCGTTGACAAGCATTTGTTATTTTTTCTGACCTTACATATGATATTTAATTGTGTATGCTAAAATATGTATTATGTAAATTGCAAATTTATGTAAATTAGCACTTTCCTTAATTTTAAATGCATGATTGCACCAAGACAAAGTTCTGCCCCCCTTGGCAATTTAGTCAGCCCTCGGGGGTAATGGACGTCTACTAGCCTACGGTGAAGTATATTTTGAGTATTCAGTAAGCAGACAATCTCTTCCCTTTTGTATTTGTGTGCGAATCGTTGAGTGTTTTGGTCAAAAATGATATTGTAACATGCTTTCTAACCGGATGTCATCTGAATGCCTTCCGTATAAAGGGCAACAAATATGTCAGTATGTTAATTATCATTGAAATTAAAAACTACACCGACAAGATTTATAAGAACGATATCATAATGTATATCAAAGTTTTGCGTTAAGTTGTTTCTGTACATTAATAATTACAAGTATTGAGTTTACGTTCGTTGTACTTGTATCTGTGTAAATAAAACTGTTTCCTCATTGTTTGAAAAGTACATGGGGGAAAGTCTGAAAGTCTAGCGCATAGGTGAGGACAATGGTCTACGACAATTTTATCACAAGGCGTCAACATATACGAAACACTGTTTTACTTGTTATTGAAAGTTGACACCAAGTCACATCTATTAATGGCTACTTCCTTGTCATACAGTAATATTAGCCTTGTTTCAATGACTTTTAATAAGATTCAACATTCCCACTTCCTTAGAAGACCGTCTCGGTTGATATGACATTGTGTAAAATGTTATATCAGCTACGAAATGTCCTCTGTTGGTATACTAGCGCTGGACAACTAACATTAATTATAAGATTAGATGTTGTGTTTACGATACATGTATATTTATCAACGACGACTAGACACGCATCTTTGAAAACACTAAAGTCTTTAGTTCTTCTGACACTATACTAGTTCTTGACAAATAAGGCGAGATCTATCTATCTATCTATCTATCTATCTATCTATCTATCTATCTATCTATCTATCTATCTATCTATCTATCTATCTATCCATCCATCCATCCATCCATCCATCCATCCATCCATCCATCCATCCATCCATCCATCCATCCATCCATCTATCTATCTATCTATCTATCTATCTATCTATCTATCCACCCATCCACCCATCAATCCATCCATCCATCCATCCATCCATCCATCCACCCACCCATCCACCCCCCACCCACCCACCCACCCCCCACCCACCCACCCACCCACCCATCCATCCATCCGGTACCATCCATCCACCCACCCACACACCCACCCATTCATCTATGAAACACTAAAATAGAGAATATACCCACTCTACTTGAAAATAGTGGATACATATGGGTACAGTAAATATTACCATTCTTATTTGAAATTTTGGTTTTTGAAACAACTGATTATAATAATAATAATAATAATTATTATTATTATTATTATTATTATTATTGTTGTTGTTGTTGTTGTTATTATTATTATTATTATTATTATTATTATTATTATTATTATTATTATTATTATTATTGTTGTTGTTGTTGTTGTTGTTGTTGTTGTTAAGTGTTAAGTGTTTCATTAGCCGTCAGAGAGTGGAGATGTGGATTAAACTATTTTAATGTGGGAGCATTTGTCATCATTAGATAAACTAACCAAACGCTATTTAGACTATTCATGCCGCTAATTTCAATATTTTAAGGAAGGAAAAAATGATAACAAAGACAGGCAGATAGACAGACAGACAAGCAGACAGTGAGTCAGACAGTGAGTCAGACCGACCGACAGACAGATAGACAGACAGACAGACATACATACATACATACATACATACATATAGCCAGACAGACAGACAGACAGACAGACAACTCGACACAACCACAAAGCATTCCCTTATGAAAGCATTGCCGTTAGTTGCTGAAGGGTGCTTGCGTTGATAACAAATATTTTCATACTGACTTAAGTTCAATAACATTCCCTACCTCATTTTTGTGATAAACGAGAGTTATTTTATTCTGATAAGAGAAACAAAGTTTGTGTACTTACTTGACTGACGGAGGAGACTCAGCAATATAGCCACTACACAGACGGTTTTTGACCACTTGTACCTCATCTTGGTTTCGAAGTCCTTCAAATTAATATATGAAAAAAAATATTTACTAATAGGTTTGGTCGAAGACAAGTATTTTATCTCTGACTATATGAAGCAATGCATTGCGCAAAATGAAGAACATTATGGGACAAACTAGAGAAATTAGAATGAAGCATCGTCAAAGTCAGAAGAAAAAAACTCAACATTTTACAATCTTTCGCAAAGTCCCACACGACAAAATAACCTAGAAAATTATAAAAAGCTCAAAATCACGAGAGTTAGAAAACTCACAACGGAGAATTTGAAAAAGTACCACTACACATCAACTCCCGTTATTCAATCCTTCTTTCCGGACGCCATGACATTATGGAACGACTTACCACAAAGTGTTGTTACGGTAATATCAATCATGTTAGACTTTGAAAACCTACATATAAAATAAGAACTCCACGAGGTCCATCTAAATGCCCACCACCACTCTCGTCAGAACCTTCCAGTTATAGTCCCTGGTGGACCAATTTTGGAAGTGAAGACTATAAGGTACAAGGGTATTTCTACAAATTTGATAAGTCAAAGAAAATTAGGTGGTTAGAGGGGCAGGCAGACATCGAAATAAATAATATTACTTACCCAACGAGTTGTGAAACCTCACTTGTGGGACAACTTAACTTTGACGAGACTCGTTGTAGAGTGAACAACTTGTATGATACAACGTGGCACACTAAAATATCGAATTCGATCACTGCTCAACTTCCTTATTACTGCATGATTGGCTTATCAAGAAGAGTGCATTTCACTCGGATATAGGGGTACATCACTATGAATACTGTGCGGCCAAGCGTGTCCATGTGATTAAATTCGAGAATAATTTGACGCAATTATAGTTTTAGATAATATGCAATCGATGATGATACAATGTATAGCCAAGATAAAGTCAACAGAATGCAAATATTAACATTCCCTCTCGTGTAACCTACGATATATAATATACACCCCTTGCAAAAAAATGGAATGTTCTTACTTATAACATCAATAATGCAACACAGGCCAAAGTAGTATAAAAATATTATGGTATATGCTCAAAATGGCACTTCAGGAAATATATCAATGAAATTGGAGTAACACTGTAGTCGTAGGCGTAGTTGTGAAATTAAATGATCCGATATTACATGTTTCGTTTTGTTTAATTTCGTTTGTTACTTTCATTGCCGACTAGTTTAATCTTGGCGGTATAGAAAAACGCCCACTTTTCTCAATCAAAAGAAGTATGCGATTTGTCTGAAAATTCAGAACTTTTCAATCAAGTTTTAACACTGAACTCAAGAAAGTTAACATTAGAATTCATTTTTAAAATCAATTTTGCATCCTAAATTCTATTTTTATTATGACAGATTGTTTTATAGAGAGATCGCACTATGTGTGTTAATTGGTTAGTGACTTCTGTGGGTACCTATTAAGAATATATGTATGTATGTATGTATGTATGTATGTATGTATGTATGTATGTATGTATGTATGTATGTATGTATGTATGTATGTATGTATGTATGTATGTATGTATGTATGTATGCATGCATGGCGTGAACATTAGTCTCCACGGAATCAAAGTCGTGCAAGCTTTGAAATACGTGTAGTTGGTTTTAATATTTACGAGGGAAGGTTCATCGTGTCAATTATGAGAGTATATGATACCTTAAGTACACACTTCTTGAAGCATATGTGTTTGAGAACAGTTTCGCTCAACATCATAAATTTAATTTAATACCATGTCTCTCTTTTAATTTAGTTCGTTTGACATCAGCTCTTTTTGTATCATAATAAAACTTCTCTTCCCGTATTGTCACTCTGTAAGACCATTGAAATATCAAAATTATTTATCAGAATGACACAGTATCCGTTCCTTTAACATGGGATTCATATAAACATCACAAGAAATCGTGTAGAATTATTTTTACTGGACGGGTTATAGATCAAGGGTTTATTTATTAATATTTCCAATCCTAGTTATTGCAAAAATGAGAAGCTCCAAACAATACTAGTATTCCTGTAAACTTTTACCAAGTAATGAGATGTGTCTAGCTTGCAGGACAATGACATCACTTTCTAATTATGTAAATTGAAGGAAGACACTACATATTCAACATTGTAAGATTTTTATAATTTTATGTCACCGACACATCCATTATATGTGGTTCATATCAATTAAGATTAAAGAGACAGTTTGCAAGATATATTCTAGTCACAAATATTTCATAATAATAATATATGTCGAACAGCTTTGGAAGGCGATTGAAATCTACACGGAAACATCGCGTAGACATTATTTTATAACTTCCCGAATGTCAAATGTATTTGTAAATTGATTCCCTTGTAACTTCCGCACATTGTTGCTTTGTTGGTGTCACAAGCTAAGATCATACCATGGATCGCACCAGTGTGGTTAATTCAAGCCATGACCTGATTGATGCGTAGTCATTCATCTTAATATATTTGGAAGCGAAACTATGACGTCACCGAAGATAGGGGTCATATAATATAACGTCATTTATACGTAAGTGAAATCAACTGATACATCAAGAATGAATCTCGATTTTTCAGTCAAAAAAACTTTTATCAGCTCTCGTCAATTACCTTTTCTCCACTCAGTGTCAACACTTAATTAAATCAACTGACGGTGTGTTTTTGTCTTTGTGGTCGTGTGATTTGATGACATTAGGAAAAGATACACGTATTTTATCGAGATCGAGCTATCTAGATTGTGTTACGTTTGGAAATAGAAGTAAAACCTGTATCTTTTTAAAATATATCGATGGACAAATATCACAAATAAATGAAAATGTGATTTTCATTGCCATGTAAGATATAGAACTGAGTACAAGTTTGGATTGATAATACGGACACTTCAGACAATGTTGGATTTTGGTACATTTCCTTTTAAACGTGAAACTCAACATTCGATGTTTGAATCCACTCTAACTTCCTGTCCCACAACACTGAGCAGTTAGTCAACATACTAAACAATTGCATCATTGGTTAGTAGGACTCAAGGTCCCTCAGTAGTTATATTTTATTGCCTTCAAATATTAGATGTTACTGTAGATTGGAATGACAGGAAACACATTATGAGGCGTTGTCTGTTATTATCGTTAGAAAGGTTTTATTCATCTAATAAGAATACTTGAATACAATGCAGTTAGAGGCCAATGTCGGACTGAGATTAAAATTTGAGTGAGACAAACAATTGTCTTAAAGAAAAGATGAAAAGGTTGGTGTAAAAAAAGAACCATCCTCTCTTACACTAATATGAGAACCTGACATTCAAAACATTCCGACTATAAAGTCAGAGGAGATTAATTTTAAGTATTATATTATAAATACAATGTTAATATCAATGTAGAACTATTCAATTATCTTGTTTGAAAGAATAGAATGGTCGCCTATAATATATATTACATTGAAATCAACTTCATCCATATTAGTTTATAATCCAACTGATGATCATGTAAGATATCACATATAAAGTTCAATTATCAATATCTAAAAATCTAGTTTACAGGATCGTTTCCAAACTGAAAAGTAGACCCAGAATATTATGACGTTTGCGAACACCATCAACTTTTGAATATCTCCTCGAGATCAATCTGTGAAAACAAAAACAAAAAATTAAAAAAGTGTTGATATTGAGGCAGTCATCATATGATTTGGATGTGGTACCGCAATTTACTTAGATTGAAATAGACCATTGACTTGTTGGCACATTCAAGGTCAATCATAACCTGACACTTGTAACGACTCTATGAATAGTATCATATGTATTACATATGCTTACAACTTTGTAAAACTTGTTAAATATATGATTTTTATAGAGAAGATAGTCTGAAACATTTTCTTTACTTGAGAATTTTATAAGTATTAGTGTGACTTTTTATTTCTGCAAGGTTGACTGAACATCCGGTAAAGATAATGTCTGTCTGTCCGTCTGTCTGTCCGTCCGACTGACTGACTGACTCTCTGTCTGCCTGCCAACTGAGTCCAGACTTCTACGAATATTTCTTTTGTTCATCTTTTTTTTCTTACTAGTGACTGCTCCTTATAGTAGAAGCTAAATTAGCACAACTATAACCTCTTATTTAAGCAAATGTAGAATAAGATAACCAAATAAAATATTTCTCTTAAAGTTACGTATCAATCTTAAAATACGAAACTTCCAAGGTTATGATCCCTTAAGCTCTAAGGTTGAAAGAAGTCACAGGAAGTCACGTTCAAAATAACTCTGTTTGCCAAAAGATATGACGCCACACAACATGTGGATTAAATCTTCGAGATTTAAAAAAAACAATCAAGTGGTTTATGTTTGATTTGGCCCATCTCTAAAGGATAAATAATAATTGAATAGAGAAAAATGTCTAAGTACATGGCAATATTTACCATTGCTCCACTTGGCATCATAACTGTTGAACATTCAACCCATTCGTCATCACTGGACTCACTACTGTTGTTGCCGATATCATTGTTATCTACTCCACGTCCATCATCTACATCGATCCACAATGGTGTCATATCATCTGGTGTGACGTCATGATCTCTGATAGAGATGCCCGGTACACGCTGACGTCCACTTATGCCGTCATCTTTGAATGTCGTGTCTACGCGTGGACTTTGTCTCTGTCTGTGTTCTGCCAAGAACACTCCCCCTGGGGATATAGGTGGTGGCCACGTTACACTGCTTTTCCTTGAACTGTGTGTATCGCTTAGTACGTCTTCTAAGTCATCCCCCGCAACCCCTGCCGATGCATGTCGCACATATCGTCGCCGGCGTCGCTTCCTTCTCCGTTTACTGGGAGTTCTGACTGGACTTTTTAACTCATTCTGCATCGTGCTACAGTATTTGTCTGCATCCTCAGTGGCAGGTAATACGAGTTTTAATTCAGACGGTCCTCGTTTCATGTTGGACCAGGGTTCATCGATATTGTCGTCGGTGCCCACCTGGGCATCCGTACGTTTGGGTTTCGTCATGGACTTAAATAGGAAGGTTTTTGGAACTTCGACAATGAAGTCCCTGGCCTGTAATCTGTTTAACGGAAAATGACAGAGATATACAATATCAAATATAAGTACAGTCATATGAACTGCGAACCATATGCAAACAACATACACATCCTTGGTTTCAGATACACTCATCAATATATTTGAGCAACTTGAAACAGATTTAATATTTGAACCAAACACACGCAGATCTTCGACGTGGAGATTATTATGAATTAAGAGAGGAGAAGTGGCACGTGTCAGAGTCGAACGCACTTTCACTAAATTCCAGTCAGACTTACTGCCCTGACCAGTTGAGCGAACACGTCAACTGGTAGTTTCCGTGAATATTCGATACACGGGTCACTTTTCTATTCAAAATTTCATCTGAACACGAATATCACGATTAATAAAAGAATGTAGGAATGCTGCCACAGGTTCCTCCAAGGAACACAGTCTTTTGGGACCGTAACCACCATGCCCTGAAATTATAATTATGGTTATTATATGACAGTGACACTTACAGAACTTCGACTGTCGATCCAAGCCATGAAGTCGTCCATTTTGAATCGACTGTTGTCAATGTGTATGGTAGATAAAATTCCTTGACATCCCAATGTTTATCCTTCTGAAACGGAGGAATATTTCCATACATACTATCCACAATTAGAAGAGCTACCTGTGAGATGGTCGGAAATAGAAACACTGCTTCAAAATCTCTCAACAGCAGGGTTCTCACATAACATATAGAGTGAGGTGACTGAGGTCTGCTAGTATATTATATCTAGATGAAATCATAAATGAACAAATTCCTACCCTTCGTAAGGGAAGGATATGTTACACGTCTGTCTGTCTGTCTGTCTGTCTGTCTGTCTGTCTGTCTGTCTGTCTGTATGTCTGTCTGTCTGTCTGTCTGTCTGTCTGTCTGTCTGTCTCGGCAAGATATCTCAAAAACCACTGCATCGATGTTGTTGCGACTTGATACACATCTTCCTTATGGAAATGCGACGAAGAGATTAGTAAACATTGGGTAATATCAATGAGTCATTTGCATAATGAAAACATAACCTTTCAGTACAAGCATAACTGCAGAACCAATCACGTAAAGAAATTTGGAAGATCATACACTCAAAGAATTCGCCAATTTGACGTAAAGTATAAAGTATAAACTTATGCACAAGTACCAGCATTGATCGCAGTTTCTGTTATTTCAATAGAGTAATATGTGCATGTAAATTGATAGATCAGTTTACCTTGATGGAATAGCAATTAATTAATATTAATATTGATATTCGTATTAATATTTTAAAACGAGAGACAAGAACATTCTAGATTATATAATCATATCGTATAGTAAATGGTTATATCTATTATCGATACGCATGTTATCATATAACCCATCAATAGCATCGTGCTCACGGTCAATTAATTACCTAGGTAACGAAAGAAATAGGTTGCAAATTACTAGTGTTTTGTATCTTGAATTGGCATGGGCTCGCAATGACATAAATTATCTTCATTTTTTAAAAATTTCTTCTAAATCATCTATTAAAGGTTTCCTCATGAATAAACCTCTGGCATTATAATGTATGTTAATGGTCTTGCCTGGTAGTTCCTATCGATAATGTAGTTGAGTTCAAAGTCATCATCGTCTCCACCGTAGGGGTTTATGATTGTCTGGGCGACCTACAATAAAAGAAATTGAACGGGAGTTGTGATCAAACAAGATGTTTTACAACATCAAGTAACAATATGTTACTGATGATCAGAATTTGAGAGAGAGAGAGAGAGAGAGAGAGAGAGAGAGAGAGAGAGAGAGAGAGAGAGAGAGAGAGAGAGAGAGAGAGAGAGAGAGAGAGAGAGAGAGAGAGAGAGAGAGAGAGAGAGAGAGAGAGAGAGAGAGAGAGAGAGAGTTGGGCGGACGGGCGGATGGATGGATAGACAGACAGACAGACAGACAGACTGACAGACAGACAGACATACACACACACGGACAGACATAGAGAGACAGAAACAGCAAGACAGATACAGGAAGAGGCAGAGACAGAGACAGAAACATTGAAACAGAGACAAATGAAGACAGACAGACAGACAGACAGACAGACAGACAGAATGGCAAACAAACAAACAAACAAACAAACAAAAGGAATAGAGCAGAAGTTGTTACTGACCTTTAACCAGCCGAAGTAGAAGAAAAACTCAATAACTGTCAACATCGGGAAATACAAATCTAACCAATAACTTTCATATCCTCTAGATGGGTCCAGAAATTGAGCAGCAAAGAGCTTTGCTATGAAGAACGAATACGTTGCGATTGTGACCACCTGTAAGAATATAAATGGTCTTTGATTTGTTTCACAAGTATCATTTTTGAAAAGTGTGATACATAGATTAAAAATAATTAGCTATTCAGAAGAATATGTAACTATTTCAAATATAATATTTTACGTTTTTTTAAAAAAAACAACAACATTAATCTTTGGTATTATGATCCAGCCTATATCATAGCATACGCAATTTATGCAAATGAAGGTCTGGTGGTAATCACGATACTGCATTAGGGTGCTTAATTGAGTTAGAAAAAAATCTAAAACAGTAACTGTTACAGTGGTTTCATGTGCCGACCAATTTAAAACGTCACACGGAAGAGAGTGTTTAGGCGGCTAGTTCTATTCAATCTCTAAATGTTATAACGTTACGTTTCTGACTTGGCTTACTTACCTGTGTATAAACTAGAGGTACACTGACCCAGTCAAAGTTCATCATAGAATTGCAGCGTGAATAGTGTTTTCCAGTGATCTACAAAGACGATAAGAAGAACGTAGTATGTCTAAAAGAAGTCATCACCAAACATACTATGATAATACATACTATATCTCAAAACAAAACAAGATGTCAACGCATACGGTGGCCCACAGGAGTCATATCAAAGAAGAGTTTTATCCTTGTATTGAATATGTTGCTAAAAATCAATTATTTATACCACAAATTTAGTTTTCCTTTGTCGCCTGTGGGCAACCGTAAACGCATGTTTAGGTTGTTGAGTAACACTCGATGTTCAAACATCATGGAAACCACAAAGCGATCATTTAGGTTATACTCGTGCTGTGTTTTCGAATCACCTTTCACTGTCAGAAAGAATCCCTTCCAGCAATAAATATTTTTGACCGGTTCAAATGCCATCTAACAATATACCGAAGAATATTACAACCATCTCTAAAGAGAGGTGGGAGCATTACATTTCACCTGTCAGGGATAAAATGTTGAAGTCACGCGTGCGTTTAAGCCATGACTTAACATACGTGAATAAGACCTGGGGGCCACAGGTTGAAATCTACGAATTTTTCAAGAATTAGAGTGCAACTTTTTGATTTATCTGTATTTGTATCACCAGCACATATGAGTCTCTACCATGATACTCATTATTTCTTTATCACACTATACAATTTGTCCAACTATGACAACACCACAGGTAAATGGAAAATTGACCAACTTACTTCCAGGAGAAGATTGAGTGCTTGGTCATTGTAAAGTTTTCCTTCTTGTCTCAACCGATGTAAGGTAGTACACATCCAACATAAGGGTATCCAGAATTTGGTATGTGGAGTTGGCAACGTTTCGTAGATTTTACGTTCATCTTCTGTCATCAGTCCTACCAAAATCATTTATGGGCATGTTATTAGACAGATAATAATATCATATCTGTTAATAAAACAACACACTTTTACCAATCTACGTGACATCACATTACGTCATGCATCGTTGTATTACATCGCATCACACCACATCACGTTACTTAACGTCACATTACATCACGTCACGTCA
>NC_135554.1:20115591-20123091 GCF_964340395.1 Glandiceps talaboti
TAGCTTATAATAAGTTCTGGCTGTGGTATAGAATTCCACATTTTCAGTAGATTATTTTGATCAAAAATCAATATCAAACTGCTGCTGCTCATGGAGTTATCAGTATTCTCTTGAATCAATTTTTAAAATCATATCTCCATCATATCTCGATTGTTTCTGGATAGAATCATTGCATATTCTCTCTCTGAATGACGTCAATGAGTTTTTTTCTGACGTCACTGATACTAACAATTTTTCAGCACTTTGTATATGTTGCTTTCTCTATTGCCATAGTTTTGGGTAATTGAACTGAAGTTGAAATACATTATCTTTAAGTACTTCAGTGATAGACAGCCACACATCATGACCTGATAAGGATGAACTTTAACCTCTTAATAGATACCAGACGTGCACGGCAAAAATAAAACGTTTCCGAGGATTATTCTTGTTGTTGCAAATTTAAGCATGTGTGGTTGTTTTTTTTTATTGGAATAGGTAGACAATGCTATTTTATATAACTAAATGAACATATTTAACAAAAAATAATATTTTGACGGAGGAAAGAAACAAAATGTAAATCAAAATACATGGTATTGAATACACAAGAGAATGGAAATTAATTCAGGTTTCACATTTGTCTGGCAAATACTAAGGGAACATTTCGGCCAGAGGAGTAATGTCCATAATCATTCTTTTAAAATTCCACCCAAAACAGGAATGCAATAAAGACACACCAAGCAATAGGTGTGTAATGTATGAAGATGGTTGTAAGGTTCAACTAAAGGCGATTCACTAACGATAGAGTAGATGGTACTGTGGTTGAGCTGTAAACTGTGGAGTAAAGAAGTTTAACGATTCAATACAGACACTTTTTAAGTAGCCTGATGACATTTCTATCTATCTCTCCTCGAATCAATTAACCTTATTCATTTTTCAAAAAAATCAATAGGCTTTTCCCTGAAGTACTCGAGTGACCTTTTTTTATTGAGAAATATCGAGTGATTCGATTTAAATGATATGGAAATGATCTTGGTGATGTCATCAGTAAATGGCTGTGTTCTGCGACACGGGATAGATTTGGGTTTTCGGGGTGAACGATCTCTGCTAGTTCTCGCTCACACTCTAGACCTGTAGCGCCATGTTTGATATTTGCATATGCAAAACAAGTAAGAGTATAGTAAATGCAATATCGGACTAAGCAAAGGGCGTTTTGGTAAAGAAAATTGAAATTCAAATTGGGTAAAATTTATCTCGAAAATAAAGGTTTTATGATTGCAGCGGTTAGTAGACATATAATTTATGATCATGAGGATAGCGGTCATATATTGCCATGCCATGTAATGTTTTAACGCTAGCTGTCATGTCACAGAAAAAAACAAAATAAAGAATTCAACTTCGTTGATTGCAATTTCGTTATGTATGCAGTACTGTGTAATTTTTACATAGGCATTTCTACATTCGTTTATTGCGTCTGAACACCTGACACCGTCACAAAACAAAATGTACATTTGAAACTAACATACAAACTTAAACTTCTCTAAAATTGAAAATTTCAGAGTTTATGCAATACTGTGTTAGCTATTTTCCATCATTAAATGTCTTAACTGCTGGTATGTTGTTAGTCAAACGTACGTGAATGTCAGTTATTAAACAGAAAAAACAAACATGTCTGAAACCAATTTACCCATTTCAACTTCTGAAATTCAAATTTCAAGTACGTATACATTGATGTGTTGTTGTTTTTTACATCGGCAGAATATCTCCATTTGTTGATTGCAGTTATGGTTATAACTTTTCATACATCCGTCTGACACTGAGTTAAAATCTACATGCATTTCAATTAAACAGGGAAATAAATAACAGCGTCTGACGCCAAAATACCGATTTCATATTCTGAAATTGAAATGTCATAGTATATGCGTTACTCTATCATTTTCACATGGAACTACTTCCATTTGTTGATTACCATTAAGACTAAAAATTTGACATACGATCACCTAACACAAAAGCCTAATCAAGTAATGGACTCTGTATGATGATTTTGTTTGCCATGTAGCTTTTACCAATATAGCATATCTTTCGAAATCTCATATAACCACTTTATAAACAAGAAAAGAAATTTTTAAAGACAAGAACTTAAGTATACATGCATATAACTTTCGACTTGGTAGCATTCGAGTTTTAACATTGAAAAGAAGTAGGTATTCTTTTGCCAAAAGATATAAATGACTTTCAAAGGGATTGACTAAATATTTATTTATACACTGTGTACACTAGATAGGGACATTTTATTACTAGGATAAGAAAATTAATATACATATAGTTTTCTACTTGATGATGTTCGAGTTTTAAAATTACCATAAAGTATGTTTTCTTTTTCAAAGGTATTAATCAAACATTTATTTGAACATCCCGTAAACAAGTTACATTTTATCAACAACCTAAGAAAATTGGTTGTAGATCGTAGTTTTCTACTTGATGCTGTTCGAGTTTGAAAACTTACATGAAGTAAATGTTCTACAAAATGAAAACTGACGTTCAAGCAAACAATTTATTTACGTGTATCAATCTAAGCCTTGCAATAAGTATCAGAGTCTAGCGATGTATTATACTACATAATAATATATCGCGTGGTTGATGTGTTTACACTACCTTATGGTACCCAGAAGTGGTAGCTAAGACTAAGTAATAATATACTGTCCTTTATGAATATTAATATATAAGGCATTGGTTTTCAATCAAATACATGTATCTTCCAATAGATCCCATCAGTGGTTGCTTACTAAGAAAGGTCGTCTTACTAACTACCTTTACGATTATCTGATCAGTGACTAAATGATGCTTTGTGAAGCGGAAACCTGGAGGTTAGAGTTGACTTCAGATTTTCCACACGGTGATCAAATTTTGTAAATAATGTTTGACCTGTGAAAAGTATCAACCATCATAAAACAATCTTTAACGAATATCTCATTTAGGAAACAGGCCACAATGAGGTTCAGGGGGTTAAAACAACTGTTTTTTTCTACATCCTACAAAATAACTGTTTTTTACATCCTACAAAGAAAATTGACGCTTTCAGTTCCGCCATTTTCTTTGACTGCATTCTAAAAGTATACTTAGATCTCTAAACAGGAGTTGTCAGTTTCACTGTGTCAATTACAACACTTGAATACTGGCCAGACTATAAACACCGACTGCACACATATGTGGAAGGTTTACAGACACAAAGCAACATATAACAAGAGCGAAGTTAGTTACATGAATTCAACCAATACATAAACTTCGGCAAATTAGTTCAAATCAGCCACCCTATCGTTCAAAATAGGATAATCTATTTCAAATTGCAGAATATGTGATAGTTCTTAGATCAATATCGATATTTCTACCATGTTGATGTACTATCGTGATCGCTTCAGCCCCTAGAATAAGCTAACCTTTGAGCTTTTTTAAAAAAAAATTCCTGATCCCAATATCTTCCTAAAATTTACGATGTAACGATGATTCCTAATTATAGTTTGGGGGGAAATAATAGCAGGTATTCCAGCTTAAGACGGTGTCACTGGGTGAATAACTCATTCTAGTTTACGAACAGGTTTCAGAATTTAAGACTAAAACTACTCAGGAAAACAGTATCTTTCTTCTATCAAGTACATTTCATTGCTTTACAAATGTATATGGCTTGGAACTTAACTAGACTTGTTTTAAAGTTCCAATACACCGTTACACGGACCTGTAGGCAGATTTGTTAAATGACCCCCCTGACATGTAATAACTTAAAAGCTTGATGCTATGTGGAATCACCCGTGGACAAACTTTAATGTGTACAGCTGTACGCACGATACGATCGCATAAAAATGATAAAACAATAATTTTGGATTGAATTTTCACATTGAATATTATATTTTCATCATTTGTATGCCATAGTGTCATATGTACTGCTACTATTTATTCATATAGGTGATTCAATATACTTTTAAAAGGGAGACATCAAAAGTAGCCTATTACATTAACAAAACTGTTCCAAAAATGCCTAAGCTACAGAAATGCTGTTGTATACAGCGACCCTATTCACCTGAACTTCCACATCACAGTAGACATCAATGGGAACCGCTCTATAGTCTTATAATCCAACCCTGTACGCATACAGCCAAAAGCCACATATTTGGTGTTGATAACCTGTATTTTGACTTAAATACGAAATGGTCTCATACCCGAGACTCCAATCCTAAAAGCATTTTGATGGCAAATGCAAATTTAAAACAGCGTGAGACGATTTTATTTTTAGTTCTAATTGGTTTTGCACACGATAACATATTGGCTATGTATTGAAAGGTAGATCAGCATGTTGAAGGATTGAAAAGGTTTCTGCGAGTCCTTAATTCGTAACGAAAATAGCTACCAACGACAGCTGGTGTGGGTATTTCCGGCACATTTACCTATGACCTTTAGTTTCTGACGCACAAAACCATCTATAGGTATGCATTTTTGCTATTATATTAAAGGATGATCATCTAAAATCCTTGACCCGGAAATTCAATTGCAAATTTTATTAGATACATTCTCCTAAAATAAAATTGGTATGTGTCTCAAAAAACACAACAACAAAAATAGAAAATATGTATTTTGGTTGATTGATTGATTGGTTGTTCGGCACGGATATGCGAATAGATCAGTACAACTACTCTACACATGATAACATTGTTGACGCATTTGTTACCATACATATTAAGCTTCAGGAATCGCAAACACGCCAACAGCTGTGGCTTTGCGTCAGAAAATGTTGTATTTAAAAATAATGGAATTTCTGTTCATGTTTTTTTTCGATGGCTTTACAAAAATAAAAGAATATGATATGTGGGTGGAATATGTTTTCACTAAGAGTTGTGACCGGAAAACAACGGTATTAATGTATATAATTCTTTGTTCACTTGCATGCATTGCTCAAAATGACGCATTTAATGATACTTTTCTTCTTAAATCGTAATGACTGCATTACAACACTTGTTTTGACACGTCACTGAGAACAGTGCACATGTTCTCCCCCCCCCCCTCCTCAAAGTCCTTTATTATTGGTTCTATTTGTATGTACGTATACTGGCGTTAATTGCATGTTGTTCGCGCACTTGCTGTCGACCTATACATGCATGGATGTGTATGTGTGTTGCTAGTGCTGTTATTACCGTTGCTAATGCGGCTGAAGCTTGCTTTTAGAGGTGGTTTCTTTGCAAACCCCTTAACTATGTGAATATCGTTCATGTTTTAGAGATATAAATCGCCATTGCAACATTACTCTCTACAGACATCGTATCTTTCATTCAATACTGTCGAGTTATGGTTTGACCAGACAATGAATTAATAATCGGCAACCACGAATTATTTACGACTATATCGTCAAATTACTGGCCATTTATCCTCAGTGTGCTATGCTGACTGATTACAATAATGATGAAACTGGAATCGTTGCTTGATCCAGTCCTGTCTTGGTTATTGCGTGTTTCTATTAATTTGTGTTCTGCAAACAGTAATGTATCACGATGGCGTTTTGCTGTAGCGTGAATTGTCAGTGTCAGGGTTGCCTTTCCGCCGAGGGCAATGTAATAAGAGTTGCGAGCTAGTGTCATTATACATTCTCGAGAGGTTCAGTATTTTACGAGAGATACATCCAAAGAGTTAACCCTTTCACAACCATGCATTTTCCCGCTAAAATATAATCATCATTTCTCTATATCTTTTTGGCGCCAATCCCCAATTATTTCATAGTTGAACCATAGGTGTTGTCGTTATCCGTAATTTTAGGTAAAATAGTGGGGATAATGTTAACGTTTAAAAACGGTATGGCCACGACGAGTATGCATAGGTTACTGCAAACCAAAATATCCACTCTACTAGAAAGAATATTGGAACGCAAATCTTCGTATCCTGAGACAAGACCTGTAGCGATGGAATGGAAAGGCTTCAAGGACTGTGAAACTAAAACACTCATAATTGGCATAATCGTCGCGTGATTGGTGTAAAATATTTTGAACTGAAAACAAATACAGGAATAAACAGTGCAGAGATTCGTTTCCAAAAACAGCACACTGTTTACTTAGAATAGTTTGCATTACCAATAGAGCCAATCCCTCGGAGTTCTATGTATGCATGTTAAGTGAATATATACATACTGTTATGCTCTCTGAACCATACATTATTGATGAGCTATATCCCTTCATTCCAACTGTCTATGCAAGTACCGTCGAGAAGACGTTTTGAAGGAAAATGGCTTATTTGCACAATGGTATAATGTAAGTACACTACTCAATCTTGAAGAAAATTGACAAATTTACATAATAGTATAGTATTTGAGCACAAGAACGACTGAGGTCCGTAATTGCAATGGCTATAATGTGAATATTCTCCATTTCAAAAAGGAGAACCTTGGAGGGTTTCCACTATAATTTGTAAAACTAGGTGTTAAATGCGCGTTGCCTTCATACTGATGACCTAATTTGCATAAATCAGTGGCTATCATATCACATAAATAAAAGTGTAGAGGCAATCATTTGAAGTTTGATTGCATAATTATAGATGATAAATTGCCGTCTTCAGAAACCTCATATATACAACCAATAGATAAAAATCATCATATTGCAATCGGTATTCTTTAAGCTTCAAATCCTATGTAACATTACTAGAGCCTAGCGATATCCAATGCCTATGAATTGAGAAGCCAACTAGGTAAATTCACTACCTGAAAGTTGATTAAGTTCATTGCATAGACTTAAGTTTCTCATTTCTATGCACTGAGTTTAATGTGTCGTTACTAACAAGGCTAACTTGCCACGAGCTACGACATTGTGAGGGGTGTGCTAACGAACTTACAGCATTCAATTCGCGCTAAATTTCAGATATCTATAATTGCCCAATTCACTTCACAAAACTTTCATCACATTAAGTGTATGTAATTTACATTGCTGCTATCCTGTTTAACAATAAAAAAAAGCAGGGTAGTGACACTGAGTTCACATGATTATGTCTATCCTGTTTTACCATCCGTACTAATATTAGTCAGGTGCTCGGAGCATTTATGAAGTAACAGTCATCTGTTCTCAACCATGTTCTGATGATGAAAGAGTACGTACATCTGCCACAACCTCTTATCAAAACGCTTCAAGAAACAGATCAATGATAGCTACGGGCAAATGATATTCCAGAAAAAAGGTCAATACCCCACCATGGATGACAAGAGTAATGAATCACCTGAATTTAAGCAAAAATGCAAGGGGTGAAATAGTAAAATCATTCAATTGAAGTTGGGTTTTTTCAAATAGAATGTTATGGAATGCTTCGTTTGATGACCCGCCATTAGCTTGTTAATGCCAAGTATGTCACAGTGTCATTTGTAATCACGATAACTCACAATTTATGAAGCCAGGGAGAAAAGCTCCAAACCTAACCTTTCCGTTATATTGAATAGGAACTGTTTGCTCAAAAGCGAGAAGTTGTGTATGTGTAAAATCAGGCTTCCTGCGAAAATATCGC
>NC_135554.1:20125591-20130591 GCF_964340395.1 Glandiceps talaboti
TACTGAAACGGTAGCCTTGGTAATCCGGGCAAAAAAGATCCAAATATTGAGTATAATCCAATGGCAGACTCGGTTCAATTGTTTTCCGCACGCTGACCTGGACACGAATAAATGCCTATACTTGCGGAACGGTATTTTGAAGTAACCGACAGTCAATACATAGTAAACGTCACGGCGACAGATTGAGTTAGCAGTACTTCTCCCGATCAACAAACTACCGAGTGAACATGTCACCTAATATAATAATTGTTCGAGGGTCATTAGAAGCTCATCGCTCAAAATCTGAACCTGCAAAGGGGGGGGGGGGGTTGCTTTGATAGTCTGTATACACCCCATTCGAAGCTTAATGTTACAGTGACACTAATTTTGAGTTGAATATCACAAAAAATTAACATTAATTGCTGGCAAGGACTATTTGACGATAAAAAGAATGAATAAAAAACACCCACTGGGACTATAGAGTTGTAATTACTTTATGCAATTATGATGTAATTTGCTGTCTGCATACTTTAAGAGCATAACTATCTTTACAGAATATAATCAGTGCCTACGCAATGCCTAAGGAATAAAGATCGTGAAACCCAAATAACTGCTGTTTACGTCTTTCGTCTTGACCATGACCGAGAACAGTTCTCCTTTGCTTAATTGGCATTTCCGAGTAGGGTACTATGATTTCGTAATTTGAGTTCTTCAATCGATTTTAAAAGCAACTTGTGTTTTAATCAAAGTACGGGTTGACCTCGAGGTCAGTTGTAGAATCTATTGAGGATTCATACTGTACGATGTGTGTGTATGTGTGTGAATTGTGAGTTGTGTACGCTATGTTATTACACCGTAACGTTGAATTATGTGTATATATTAACAGTATTATCTCACTGAATATTTTGATCGATGACGCGTACGTGTACGTTTAACACTTTTTGTCGACAAGATAATGTCTCTATGTATATTTATATGAATGTCGAGATTAAATTTGGTTGCAAAAGAACAGAGCAGAATAAGGTAGAGTAGAGTAGAGTAGAGACTAGAGAGGAGCAGAGACTGAATGATATAGTAGAGAAGGGTAGAGAACAATAGAGCAGAGAAGGTGCAAAGTAGAGGAGGATACCGTAGAGGAGAGTATAGCATAGAAGGGTAGAATTGACTCGGAATGGTAGATTAGAGTATGATGGGTACGGTAGAGTAAAGTAGAATAGAGTTGAGTAGATTAGAAAAGGGTGGGGTAGGGTAGAGAGTAGTGCAGAGAAGAGAAGGGTGGTTAGGGTAGAATAGAATAGAATAGAATAGAATAGAATAGAATAGAATAGAATAGAATGGAATGGAATGGAATGGAATGGAATGGAATGGAATGGAATGGAATGGAATGGAATGGAATGGAAAGGAATGGAATGGAATGGAATGGAATAGAATAGAATAGAATAGAATAGAATAGAATAGAATAGAATAGAATAAAACAGAAAATAGGACAGAATAGAATAGAACAGAACCGAACAGAACAGAACAGAATAGAATAGAATAGAATAGAATAGAATAGAATAGAATAGAATAGAAAACACATTTTAAGCGAATCTGAGACAGGCAGAAGGAATTAGGTACCTCCGGCTGTGACGTCACTCGCATACTGGAATTGCAACTGCGCATCGACACACGTTGTACGAATCGGTATTGCTGTAATTGCAGTATGGGCAATAATATGTGTATGCATAGACAACAATATAGTTTTGTACTCGAGGAGATTACAAACGAAGAGCAGCCTATACTACTAGTACACAACAAACGTCTCTCAATTGAGGCGTTTTTGTCTTTTGTTTTCCGTTATATATATATATATATATATATATATATATATATATATATATATATATATATATATATATATATATATATATATATATATATATATATTGCGCTCTGCCACTGAGGTATAGAGCACTGTCTTAGCAGATTGATACTCACCGAGTGTTATATATATATATATATATATATACACAACAAATATATATATATATATATATATATATATATATATATATATATATATATATATATATATATATATATATATATATATATATATATATATAACTTAACACTGAGTTTCTATATATAAATAATTTCATGAACCATACAATTCTAACCCAAATATTTCGAAGAGACTGAGCTCCTCTTCATCGGTGGGTCTCCAGTTCTGTCAAACAAGTCAAGTTCTGTTGCACTTTAAAGTGCAACAGAACTTGACTTGTTTGACAGAACTGGAGACCCACCGATGAAGAGGAGCTCAGTCTCTTCGAAATATTTGGGTTAGAATTGTATGGTTCATGAAATTATTTATATATATATATATATATATATATATATATATATATATATATATATATATATATATATATATATATATATATATATATATATATATATATATATATATATATATATATATATAATTCTCTTTAATTTCTAATTCCCCGAGGACAATAAATGAAAGTAATGTAATATTTGCAAGTCGACATTTTATGAGTTCACATGAATTTTGAAGTCTACAATCACAACTCTAGATTTTTATTAAGCCTGAGAACAAGAATTCTCCATCTTACAAAATATAAATACTAAAATATACGTGCCACAAAATAAGCAAATACGAAAGTTAGAGGTGGTATGCAATATCTTATTTTGTCTAAATAATAGTTTACCTCTCTTCATCTTATTAGTTGTCAGCACACTTGAACTTTGATAATTTCCTTCAGAATGTCAACTCAGCATACTCTATTTAAGAAAGCTTTCACGATGATTGGCAATAGTTACTGGTTACAAAGAAAAGACACAACGTTTGCATTCTATTTGAAGTCTTGACTTTCATACTCAAGTTTATTCCCCTTTGCTGAATTATTTACGACACAATACAATCATCTCACATTTCATTGACCGACATAAAACGAGTGTTACAGTATTGATATCACTTCAACTGATACGTTTTCTGTCTTGATCAGCTTGAAAAGAAGATTCGTCCCTGAAGATTAAATCACCCATTTCACTTTGTGGACTTGTGTCAGGAAAAGAATCAAATGGTTCCTGATGATGTCTACCCATGTACTGTGAGTGTAATGAAGCACATTGAGGGATATGCAATCGTGACAAGCTGTGTAAAGCAATCAATACAGTCCATCATTCTGTCACTCTGCAGTACCTTATCAAGTCGACATACATATAGCACCACTAGACCTGCATTGATTAATAAATCACACCATTCACGATAGTTGTATCACATCGAACTCAACACACTTTGAAGTATCGCTGTACAGCAGACACACACACATATAGAGACAGATGAACGGACACAATACACAGCATACACATAGGAGGTAGGAAGGTAGGAAGGTAGGCACGTACGTAGGTAAGTAAATAAGTAGACAGGCAATCAGGCAGGCAGACACGCCTGACAGTCAGACGGACAGACAGACAGACAGACAGACAGACAGACAGACAGACAGACAGACAGACAGACAGACAGACAGACAGACAGACAGACTGAAATTTGTTATCTTGTGGGTTATGGATGAATAAATGAACATACAACCACACGCGCATATGTGTACGCAGATATAGAGAGGCACATACATACATACATACATACATACATACATACATACACACACACAAGCAAAAAACTATGAGAATCTTAACAAGCAAAGGTCCACCAGTGCAACATTGTCACAGGCTAGTACGCAATAGCTAATAAAAATGTTGTACTAAACTGACCGAGTGATTTCACATATATCTTGATACCAAATATGTTACAAGTATGTGAAATCACAGAAGACACTCATTAATAGAAAATCGATGGTATTTTATTTGGCAGCGAATATCGAATTAGTCTAGTGGCACTTGAAAGTCGTAATACCTTGCTTTGTTCAGACTCTCATTTCTAATAATGAGCTTGTTTTGACATCTTGTCATCACCTAAGAAGAACATAATTCGATTGACTTCCATACAACCCACGCCAATGACAATTAACAAGGAGAAAATAAGACATTTAATTAGGTACGTGCCTGTAGAATCGTAACGATGCTAAGTTCACCCCATATACCACACGATTTGCAACGATTGTTTAACAGTACTACACCTTAGGTGTCACAGACGCCTACTTAAAACAACGCCGGTGTAATATCAAACTCTGCGGTCATGATTGAAAAACACGGAAAGTGATTATTCCGTGCCATTCAGATATCACTTTTATTTTGTGAGACACGAGAACTGCTATAACGATAAATGATGAAACACGAAATCTGAAACAACTTATAGCTTTTTTTGTTGAAGGTGCTTCACCTCAACATACATACATACATACATACATACATACATACATACATACATACATACATACATACATGCATGCATGCATGCATGCATGCATGCATGCATGCATGCATGCATACATACATACATACATACATACATACATACATACATACATACATACATACATACATACATACATACATACATACATACATACATACATACATACATACATACAAGCATGCATGCATGCATGCATACATACATACATACATACATACATACATACATACATACATACATACATACATACACACACACACACACACACACATACATACATACATACATACATACATACATACATACAGATAAGACGGACAGACAGACCGTCACGCATATTGGTTGTCTTAGGTAAAACCGAGTTTATCAAAAATTATTGACAAATCCTCCTTTTGTATAAACGGTTTTACATGTCTTCTAGTCCATCTACGGCGGATGTGCGCATGTCTTGTTCTATCATCAACTGACATGAAGAGCACCCACGGTGTTTCACAACCTGACTTACCACGTCATTAAAACAGACCTCTAAGAGTCGCATACCCTCAAGGTAACCGAGTCGCGTTTATGTTTTCGACACTTTGTGATAAGCGCCATCTATGTTTACAAAATAAAGGTGGGTACAAATCAACCAGCATTTTTT
>NC_135554.1:20435591-20585591 GCF_964340395.1 Glandiceps talaboti
CTAAAATGTAATCTCATATTGTGCCCACAACTGGTAGGAGACATTTTTACCAATTATAAAACAACGTCAAAGGCATGCATCAACATTACACTAGATCTGTTCAATTTTGGTTTGATGTAATCATAGACCCTCCACCCACACAGATCCTGCTGTGAAGGGGGTCTATGGAGTAATTAATATGTTTATAAATCATTCAAATAGTTGATTTTCACACCAAATACGGTTATTATTTAGTAGAGAAAGGTTATGAACTCAACTTGTGTTACTTTAAGTTGGGCAATTATCTGATAAACAGTGATTTTTTTGGTATGAAAACAAGTCTTGCTTATCTCTTGAACACAGTACATGAGACCTTTATTTCTATAAGTAGAAAGGTCACTCTGCCAATAGTCTATCAATCAAACTATTTGAGATAATACACTGTAGAGACACAAATATTTTTTTTCAATATTTTCAGAAGCCCTCAAGAAATGAAAATGTGATAAATTACTTCTCATTGTAAACATATAAACAATATATATTAAAAGTTCAAAACCTTTCCAAACTTTAACATTCAACAACTTTCATATTAAAGAAGATAAACATTTCTTTGATTTCGTTCTTTGGTTATATTACTAATTAGGTGATGAGGGCCTAGCAATGTTGGCTGGTATTTTTGAAAAGCCAGACTCAAGGTCAGCTCTTGAAGTCCTTGATATAAGGTAAGACAAATACAGTTATGTAACCATGGCAACAGCACTTTCGTTGACATCATAGCCATAATCATGATATTTAGATTGTGTAATGAGGTGGTTATTTCTTTTCTCCAGTGGATTAGCTGGACTGTGATTTTGTAGTGTTTTTAGTGTTCTTAGCTCGTACAATGTATCCCCTTTGCAGAAAGTTGTTTATTTGGTATGTAACAAGAACATGTATCACACCAAGGACACAGTTAAGCCAGCAAATAAAGAATAACTGTGAAACCACTGTCCTGGGGGTTTCCTCTCCCATTGTTCTAAAGGTTCATGAATTACTAAAGAGTCTGGAACTCACTTTTACCTGCATATGCCTACCAACATTCCTTCCAGCACAGTAGTAGACAATTAGTGGGGATTTGGTTTTATAATACTTCAGATCTAAGTTGTACAAAATATCTTTTATTTCGGTTACTCTGATTTTTTACTTTCTGATAAATCATTTTCATACCTTTGTTTTCTTTTTTTTCTTACAGTCGCAATTGCATATCAAAAGAGGGTTTTCTGAGATTTGCAACATTGTTGCAACCAAGTAAGGAAAGCATAAAGTTGCAAGAAATAGTTGTGTACGGAAATTGGTTGAAAGAAGACAAGGAAAACATTAAGACAGTGGAAAAGACTCTTGGTGAAATTATTCCAACTGTGAGAATATCAACAATGTACCAGGCAACTAGGGATAGTTTTAAAGCAGAACATGTATCACAAATGTAATGTGACTTTGACCTTGACCTTGACCTTGATTTCCTATATGTTGGAAATGTCAACATTCACAAGAAATCATACATATAGAGATTGTTTGTATCTCAGTGAGATTTTCATTAAGTTGATGTTGTCATTGCGGTTTCTAAAGTGCACACTTTTGTTGTCATAACATGCCTTGAATCCATTATCCATGTTGTTCTGTTCTACAGTGCAAGTAGAGGAAACGAAATGCACACAAGTTAATATGGAATCCATGCTGTTCTGGTTGATTATTTGAAATAATATGTAGCGTAAAATCAATTCTGGCCTGTTAAACAGTATTTCTCAGGGAAATAAAATGGCCAGTTGTCAACATGGAACCCAGGCTGTACTATCCCATAGCATGAAATACACTATAGTTTTGAATTGTATCACTACTGTTGTGTTATAAATACACTGTAGCATGGAATTAATTTTGTACTTTTCCAAAACAGACTGAAGAAGTCCTGTGTTGGTTGTCGTTGTGGCATCACAAACTAAGGTAAAGTCCCTTGTTGAGTAAACAGAGATATGTGTTTTAACTTGTTTCAGTTAGTGTATCTACACAAAGTGAGAGGGGGGAGGTTAGGAGATAGAGAAATAAATAAATTTAATGTAATGTAACAGTACAAGGTGAATTGGATCAATTATTTATGTGAAAATGTTATGCAAGCTTTTTTTCAGCAGTGTTATAACAAACTCCCTTTTTTCACAAGATGGACAGAAAAATTACTCTTGCTCACAAAAGTGGGAGAGAGAGAGAGAGAGAGAGAGAGAGAGAGAGAGAGAGAGAGAGAGAGAGAGAGAGGAACATACATACATACATACATACATACATACATACATACATACATACATACATACATACATACATACATACATACATACATACATACATACATACATAGAGAGACATACAGGGAGATAGACAGATAGATAGACAACCAGACAAACAGACAGACAGGGGAAGAGGAGGTGGAGACAGAGATCAATTCCATGATAGCAGTGAAACTGGATCAATTTCATCTGAGTTGAAATGTGACAAGTGTTGATCACTTAAGGCAGTTTTATCAAGCATGTACTGATTTAAGACAGATTTAATGAGAATTGACCAATTCATTACTCTACCATGTCACTATCTGTGATGAGGAAAACAGTCAGTCAGACTAGAGACAAGAATTTTAGTTTCATGAATCAAAATAATTTACATCTCTCTGACATTTATACACAAAGTGATAACATACAACATAACACATCAGAATTTAATGTCTTGATAGTTACATAAGTCAAGTCAAATTTCTGCTATTGTGTTACTTTTTTTTCAATGTTTTCCATGGGTTCAAATTTCATGATGTCCATTTTAAGTTTATTCACAAAGTGTAAATTTCACATTATAAAATTTTATAAACTTTTTAGCTAAAATTATTTTGCAAACCTATTTTAGTAAAACTATGGAGAAATGAATATTGCATGAAATATGTTGTTTTGTCATATTGACGTCAGCACACTACATTAATAACTAATAGCTATGATTTTATTTGGATATGCAATTCTTTCAAATTTCTTCTTTTGTCTTGAGAGAATTCAGGCTTTTTTTATAGAAAGGTATTACAATTCAATATCAGGAGTTATTTTCTCATAAGAATTATATTATAAAGTACCGATTAACTTTTGATGAGAACTTCTAGTCACAATTTCCATAGTTTGGTTTTCTTTCCTCCTGCCTCACGGTGGAAAGACCCAAATGAATATTGTTCCATGGAATGACCTGAAATGTCTTGAAATGGACATGATGGCAGGCAATCAATTAAATGACCTGGAATGTCAGGAAATGAACGTGGTGGAAGGCAACCCATGGAATGACCTAAAATGTCAGGAAATGGACATGGTTCCAGGTTATTTGTTGAAAGACCTGAAGTCTTGGAAAGGACATCTAACTATCGAAAGACCCAAAGTGTCTTGACTGGACGGTGATTCCAGGTTATCCATGGAAAGGCCTGAAGCATCTTGAAATGGACATGGTTGCAGGCTATCCATAGAAAGATCTGAAGTGTCATGAAATAGACATGGCGCCAGGCTATCCATGGAAAGGGCTAAAGTGTCAAGAAACTGACATGTAGGACTAATGTTTCCAGGCTTAACTTAACATTACAGCTGATCAAAAGCTTAGTGATACATCATTACTTTGTATTACTGTATAGGTAAAATAACATCACAACTGCTGATGTATGAAACCAATGATCAGGTCAATGACTCTGCAGTCCACCCACTTGACGATTTAACTGTATCCTGGTATTTTAATGATGTTGTTTTCTAAATCCATCCAACAAACCTGTGCTAAAGTTGCATCAATGGCCAATTAGAAGTAAACAGTTTTGACAGCTTGCATAATTACAGTAACTCTGAATTAGTAACTTACATAGCATAACATAATTAACAGAAGTCATAACCAGACAGTCGACTGTGGCGTGTGCTTCTTTTTGAAATTGACAGTAAATATAGTGCAATTGCACAATGCAAAATAAAAAAAACTGCAGTGAAAACTACGAGTAAATTGCTGAATTTCATGAATTTGTAAATGGATTTTCAGTTGTATTCAAATACAGTATAAAAACTTGAATAGTTTTGTATCTCGATCGGCTTTTTCAAGCAGTTTTTTTTCAACTACAGTAGTATAGAGTTGTCATGCTTGGTTGACACATGCAACTGTAGACAGCCTTCTAATAACTTACACAGACCGTTAAAAGTAAAAGTACGGTGAAAATTAATGAGTCTGTGTTATTCAGAGTATGAATTTATGTTATTGATATTGGGTGGAGACTGCAAACATTTATGACATTATAATTGCATATGACCGCCATGATAGTATTACCGTTATGAAATATGGACAACAAATCATACCAAGGGAGTAAAATGAACCCATAATTGAAATAACAGAGGTAGGGGAATATAATATATATGGTTGATCGGTTGAAGATCGTTCTTCCATGGTACCGTACGTCCGATCATAACCACTGCTGTACTCGTATTGTATGTCTGTGAGAAAACATATTGTTCTCTTTAGTTTTCAAGTTTTAATCCTGTCGTAGGTCAAGTCCCAAAATAGAATAACTATGTTAAAAGATACATGTTTTTGTAAACGTTTCACTTGTGTATGAGAGTATTGTTTTGTTTTTGTACTGTCCTTTAATTCTTTTCTCTGTATTCGCCTTTCGAGGACGAAAAGATAAGAACTTCTTTAACTCGTAAATTTTAACAATGGAATTTTTTTTTTCCATTTACATGTATGTTGTCAATATCTTGTCTCAATTTTTCCATCTCCACATTATGTCAAAGACAATAGTCTGTTGTCTTGATCATTATTTTAACAATCCCCATCGCATACCTTTCTAGCACAAAGTTCAGTTCATGGTATTGGGAACACATACCAAACCAATGTTCAAACACAGGGAGATGAGATGGCAAACATATCATATAAATATTATATTACTGGATGTTCAACGCCTGACACAAGACAGACAGCGGCCACTAACTACACATGTTACACTCGATACCAACTTGGCAGGAGTCCAAGAAATCAACTGAGTCATCCATCCATTAGTCGTCTATTGTTTCATAGTGCTTACATTTCACTACATACCATATTTCTTCACAGCTGTGGACATGTTGTTTAACCAAATTTCTGTTTTCAGTCGTTTGTTGGGTTTTTTTTCGGAGTTCTGGTGGGTGTTGATTAATGTATTTGTGTTGGTGGTTTACTGATTAATATGTATTGACGGCCATATGTAGTTTTTATACCAAGATACTAAATATCAGTTTATCGAAGATTCTTTTGTATGATATCTATCAGATTAAATATATATGTCATTGCCCTTTCGTCATGTTATTTTCTGATTTATGAAGATTATCATTATTTTTATTTTTTGAATCGAGTTTGTTTCCACCGTTTGTGTTTGGTATTTGGTTGATACATACTGGGATTTGTAAGAAGAAAAATAAAAACTACCCCCCCCCCCCCAAGAAAAAAAGAAAAAAAAGAAAAAAACTCTTTATATATCGTGTCAACACTGTCGTCAGCTGTGTACGTGAATCCAATCAAATATGATGACGGCGTCAATTATTTGCGTCCAACTATCGCGATAATCGCGTTAGGTATCGACGTGGTGTCTAGACCAACCGGGTGGCTATCACTCAACGCTCCGTGACCCAACAACATGGTGTATTTATTATGACAAACATTTGCCAGGCCGGCCAGGCGTACTCAACAGATGAATCGCGTTCAATTACACGAAAATAACAACGCTTTTGTGAAACAATGATGAAATGAACAACAGCAATCTGTTCCAGATTTCAATGAGAATATAGTTAGTATAGTGGTGAAAGAGAGAACATCAATTTGGTACAAAGCCTTGCCTTTAAAATAATTTTAATAAATGTAACGTTTCTTTGGATATCAGAAAGTATAGAGTTTTCGAAAGAAATCAAATATATAGAGATTTATATAGATAGTGTGTCTATTAGATGTCTTACTTCATATATTTGTAGTAATACTGCTTGGGTATTTATTCACTTTGACGTCTTCAAAGCAGTAGGAAATGTATGTCTATCCGACAGTGTCTTTAGAATCACTCACTGTCTAACTTTTAAAGTTTCCGAAACAAGGCCAAAGGAAATTTGTATTTTAAAGTCCATTTCAAGACTATTAACTTTTTTAATGTCCATTTCAAAAAGGCGACACGTACGTTTGTTTTGGGGGTTTTTTTGTGTGCTGTTTTGTTTGTTTGTTTGTTTGTTTGTTTGTTTTGTCAAATACAGTATGTTATGACCTGAAAATATAATCGCTTGAAATGAAACTGGCGAATGTTACGTTACAGAATAACTTTATGATATTTTTTGAGGTTTGCCGCCCATAAAATCCAAGTCTGAGAATCGATGTTAATTTCATGACTGGTTGATATGATATCGAATTTTCATACACATTATATACGATGGAACCTACAAAGAACTGCGGTATGTCTTAACGACCTCTGCTTTGGCCTAACACTGTGGTTAAACGTAGAAAATTAATATTTCTAAAACTTGAATTTTGATCACCGTGTCCCCCGTACGTTACCGGCATTTATGTGTAACCTCTTTTCACCTAGATACCTCCCAGAGTGAGTTATGAAGGCCCTGTGGACGTTCGTTCTGGGACACAAGGACAAGAGTCGATTACAGGCATACCGAAATACTAAACTAAATACATGACATGCCACGACCCAATAAATGCGTTGTGTTGATCCCAACCATACCACATAAATCAATCAAGCAATTTAAAATCCTTATTTTCCCCTTACCGAATATATTCGCCTTGCCTCATCATCATCACCACCACGTACGCAGGAAACTTGTCGCATCGGGTCACTTTGTGAGCAACGTTTAGTACGCAATTATCGTCCAAACAGTCGTCCGATTTTATTGTACAACATAAATGAAAAATTCTCGTCGGTATAACGCCATCGTTATTTATTATAAAACATATCAAGTTACGTAAAATTCGCACCCAATATCACATAGGTTATTATCTGTTGCTCGTGCAGATGCTTTATTCACGATCACGTCACTGTATTGCTTTTCGGAGAGATGAAAATTATCACAGATTAATGAACTAAAATTGTTGAAGCTTAATTTGCGGAGATATATGAAAGAAAGGTCATTTTGTATTTTCAATTTTTAGAGTCATGAGGCCACAATAAAAAAATGGTGTGTTTCCGATCGATAACCCGACCGACCCTAGTTTAAGCCCACGACCCTATATATTTTTTGCATGCAACATTTGCAAAATGGTAATAATTTACTTCTATTTCCGTGTACATCTTTATGCCATTGCCTCATCTGTGGTCACTTTTTTTTTTAATCGTACTCCAGAGAAAACAACAGGTTCTTTGGACTACAACAGTACAGTGTGCATAACGTGTTCTTCTACTTAACTTATAATGGTGATAATTTACTTCTTTTACACCTCATCAAACTCTCACAAAAGCATTGTGACCGACAAGTATCTTATCTTGGGGTCTAAGTAATTAAAAAAGATTAATAAAATAAAATTCCGACCTATCTACTCTATTTTCTGAAGTCATGTTATCGGAATCAATTTTGTTTAATTTTGAATTGATTCGTGCGCGACTAATAGAGTGGCTAAATAGACTAAATAGCTAAATAGACATGTGTTTGATTAATCCGTGTTTGACACGGAAATAAAGACTCGGTGATACACACCTATTATTAAAGCTCACAGTTAACCACGCTTCCTCACAAAGTGATTCTCCAAATATGTTATATTCTTAAATTTAGTTTCAACTTCTGTGTAAGTATGTTTGTGAAAGGCACGGTTAGCATTTTAAAATAAAAAAAAAGTCACTGTGTTATTTAATGCTACAGTGTAAGATTTCATAACGCCTAGTCATCGGAAACAATTAATATCGTACTGAGCTACAATTTCAACTATTGATATTCTATCTGTGTTATATCTTGATTTGATATTGCGTGATGTAGTTTACCGTGACTCAGAAAACATAAATAACACAGTCTTTTCCTTTAGTAAAATCCATACATGAAATCTGTGAATCATCCCCATCATTCTTCCCATTCCCACAGAGGGCAGTGTACATACACGTCACTCTCGTTTGAGTTGTACATCGGCTCGGGTTTTGTTTAATTTGTGCATATTCTTGACCACTCTCATCAAACTATTTATTTCTTTTTAAGAAGTAAAGAAACTTTCTAAGAAAATAAGTGTAGAGAAAAAGAAGGAGAGAAAATAAGTGTAGAAAATATCGTTATTATTGTATAAATTTCAACTAGCCCTTAGGTATAATGAAACATAAAAAAAAAAAAACAGTTTCTATGCTAGCACCATGATACGACAGTGGGATAAAATTCAGACTGTATAGAAAAATTGAAATAAATATTAAGAAATTATAACCTTCATAACTGTACGGTCTGTACTTTCTGCAGCAGTCGAACAGCGCAGTGTGGGAAATCGACCTGACTTTTTCACCGTTCAAGTTTCTGTACGTTATAACCATATAGAGTTACACAAATAACGTTTTAAAAAGATTGAATCGTTATAAATCCAATTTAAAGTTTCAGCGAAACCAAAACCGAACTATAGACACGTGGGGATTCGTGAAACGCCCACAGCAATTTCACATACAAGTCATATGTGAGAAGCCGAGTCGTGCTGAATTGAAACCTCAAATCTTGATTGTGCGTGTGACTTCTTGTATACTCAGAACAGCTGAATCGCTCTACGAATACTGCTTGCGTGTGCAGTGACATAGGGGCGTGTTAGTGTAGTGTTTCTCATAGTGTTGATAGAGATTGATACATTTGTAGCAACAGGATTTGTAATATTTTTCCTTTAAAACACGTACCCCTGTGGTGCGTGATAGGTGATCAACTTTCAACTTCGCGCACACAAATAATAATATAGCTTTCGAAGCTCAAATTTCACAATTACTTGTTTCATAAGTTTAATTGCATGGTTATAGCCATGTCATGACAGAAGAGCGTGAATTCCTTCAAGTTATTGTGTTTACAGTGGGGGGGGGGGGGAGTTGGATACTTTTTAGCTTCTCAGTATGTATCCCGATCCCCGGATGTACAACGGGTCGAATTCGGGAGTTGAAGCTTACTACCTTGCGACCACTAGCTCTATAGTAATAGTATATATATATATATATATATATATATATATATATATATATATATATATATATATATATATATATATATATATATATATATATATATATATATATATATATATATATATACATAAAATGAAAGAAGACGAGTCTGATATTACATTGTGGAATTACACTACGGACCGTTAATATCAGACAATGTAATTCCACAATGTAATATCAGACTCGTCTTCTTTCATTTTATGTATGATAGCTCTCCAAGGTGATCGAGCACTCTACTTGGCGAAAGAAGAATGAAATTATATGTATATATATATATATATATATATATATATATATATATATATATATATATATATATATATATATATATATATATATATATATATATATATATATATATATATATATATATATATAACTCGGTGAGTATCAATCTGCTAAGACAGTGCTCTATACCGCAGTGGCAGAGCGTAATAGTTTTGGTAGTACTGGAACTCTTTCTTGGTTGTAACTCGGAGTTTCACGCATGGCGCGATCATCAGACAACTCGAGACAACAAGAGTTGTCTGATGATCGCGCCATGCGTGAAACTCCGAGTTACAACCAAGAAAGAGTTCCAGTACTACCAAAACTATATATATATATATATATATATATATATATATATATATATATATATATATATATATATATATATATATATATATATATATATATATATATATATATATATATATATATATATATGGTGCGATATACATACGCCAAGCACTTTGACTCATATATGAACGTGAACACCAGCCGTGTGATGAACTTTTCAATTTCTCTATTAAAGTAATGCAGCTCGATGCTCAAGGCCATGACGGTGAGTGTTTCGCCTTGAGAGATTTATGTTAACCCGAGAAGGTATAAACGTAATATAGTTACTTGTGAGGACACATAAGGCACGGTTTCATCAATATTTAGATGGTGTAGTGATATAAACACCAGTACAACTACAAGTGAGGATAAAATCGATGTAAAGAAAGATCTAAAGTACACACAAGCTACCAATTTGTAAACTTAATCAACCCACTCTTGTTCAGTTTTCGACCACGATTTCGTGTAAGTTTGAGGCTAAAGTGTTTTTAACCAGTAAGCTTAAACAGTTCATCTATCACGTGATGTGCTTTCTGCTCGGTACTATACACATACGTAAACCAGTACAGTGGCAAAGTTATAGACTATGATCTGTGAGCAATAAGGGACTCGACTCGGGACTGTTCTCACAGGTGTTCGATCTGAGGCTTGAGATCATATCCCTGAGCATAGCTAGCTGCACCTGAATCGGAGCCGAGGACTAGCCTAGCTAGGTACGGGTAACTTACACAGTAGTGTCCCAGTGTGGTAGGGACAGTCCCTGACACGATAACGGTTAAAGGTGAACCTTATTTCGTAAAAATGGGTTCGTAACTGATGATTGGTCGGTAAACACAAACGTCAAAACACCTGACAGTCATGTGGATATTTCTGCTTGGGAAATACCCCGTCCACGCACTCATGTTTTTCCACTATATATGGGCCGAAGTATTTGCTATCTACATGGAAAAATGCCAAGGCGGAATCGCATTGTAATATATAGTTATCGATAGTTCGACTCTGTAGGTAGACGAAATGATTCCGAAATTCCTTGTTCCATTCATTGTTACGGCTGTCAATGTAAAGCTGTGCGACCCTTTTATTTATGTGTGACGCACGTAACTCGATATTCGCAGAAGGTCTATTGTCTCGGACATCTATTTTTGGAGAGGGTGCGTTTTTTCAAAAGAATGGTTGTTTTGTTTTGTTAAACAACGTTCAAAATGTGACAAACACGTGAGTTTGTCAGGGTATGTTGTGTATAAAAATAGATTTAATAAAAAGGCCGTCATCTCAAGCACGAACTCGCTATTGGAGCGAGTTTTTTCCCCTTGGTGACTCATTGTTTCTTATGGGAATATCAATGGTTGGAAGATAAACAAGTTGACTGGGTGAAATTTGAACATTTGTATTTGTTTCGAAAATAAACAAGGCGCGTGGAACTCAAGTTTTGTATTGAGAGTGTCAGGTTAAAAATCACGTGAATGTTAACCTAGTAGAAGGTAGCGATTGTGAACTAGGGCTGTTTTGATGCTACTAGTAGCATATTTTCACTCAATAGAATTATAACATTATTGAGACCTGGGTACCTTATTTTATAATGAGATTTCGATTTCACATGTTTGTTGTGTTTTTGAGCCTTTCTAGCGAATAAAACTGGCGAGTCGTCGCTATTTCACTACCGATATCAACATATGCAAGCCTTTATCAGCCATTCTCGCAAACCAGAGCTGGGAGGCTCGTTAAGAACGTTGCCGTAAAACAGGCCGTGGTTTGCGACGATGATATCATGATGTCAGCTCGTCGTAGCAAAACACATTTCTTGATCTATCGCTGTCTGCACCCACGCGTCTCATTAAACTTACCAATTTTATCGTCACAAGAGAAATAGAAATATAACTCCTTTCGTAGTGATAGTCATCAATGCCATGTTTTCGACTCTTTCAAGCTAAACAAGTGGGCCATCACAAATGAGTTTACATTGTACGTTTCCTCTGACGGGGTCGTGTAAACAAATCCGTTGTAAACAATGCAATTTCTTTCCACCGATTTATTTTGTAAACCCAATAAATTAATAGTAGAAAAAAGGCATTGTGTTTTAAGTGAATATTTAAGCTCTTCCAATGCCATTCGTCAGTTCAAGGCGAGTTTCTTGCGAACGGAGTATAATTTGGCCTTGCCGACAATATAACGCTTTTAATTATGTGAACTAATGTAGGCAAAAGATTGCACCGAGTTGACCTTAAATTGTCATGCCCTTCGGACATGTCTGCTAGACATTGTGTTGATTTTTTCGCTGACAGTCGAATAAGATATTCACCCGTCTACTATAGTCACAAGACGAAAATCACAAATTCACGACGGGTTCATGGGTGGTCGTTGGTAGTGTGCTCGCACGTTAATACTAATATTCTGTCTTCATAGCTAGCGCTAGATATGTGCGCTCCGATAACTCAGACACAGCTCCGGAGAACCGGAAATGTATCGGAGTTATTGGAGCGCACATAGCCATAGTATAGCTATCTCCATTAATTACACACACACACACACACAGTCTCACTAAACAATGCATCCAGGCAATATATTTACAATTTTAAGAACGTTTTATTGTTTTCTGTAAAACTTAAGAACAAAAAGTCCTAATTACAATAATGCCATGCAATTGTAAAAGACTTTTAAATAAATATACAAATAAAGTTCTGGGAAGATTTTTCCCAACTTTGAAATTATTGTTGAGTGATAGGGAAGCCAACATTTGAAACCATGGTTTCCCAACCACTTGTAAAATTATTTAATTTTGTCCCGCTGAGCTCGCAGCAGAAATGAAGAATAAAAATTGTCAGTTTCACAAATACAAAATACATATAGTACAGAAATCTGAGACGAGATGAAGTATAGAATGTCAGAACAACAATCAACACTTTCATATACATAAATTTTGTTTTACATGGCCTACAACAAGGACGTCAGGTGGTCACTGACTTCTGTGACGGCAACAGGAAGTACAATTATCATAATATATTCATTATCAAAACGGATACTGTAAAGTAAACAATAACTGTTGGGCATATTAACAGCTAAAGTCTGGCAGTTTTAGTAAAAATATCTACAGCTCACACGTTTAAAGAAATTTCGACGAGGAAAGAAGTGGGAAATCCCGTAGTCATGACGGTAATTTTCAAGTTTGAATCGGTATAGACTAATGATGTCATCTACAGCCAATGAAATACCTAGTGATTCAATGCATAATTAGGTATGACATAGTGTATATATTCCAAATATGGGCATGACTACGATAGTCTACGACGTGGGATTTCCCACGCCTGTCAATGAAACGTGCTCAAACACGTACATTTTACGTCGAAATAACACATTTGCGATCGATATTGCATAAGGGTATTACCATCTCGCGTGACGCAGAAAAAAATGTATACACACACTTCCTTGATCCTAATATACCAGTTATGAACATTACAATTACAAGTTGTGTTCACATGATAGTCTTGAAGTAGCCAACCACTCTCTTATAAATAAATTATCGTTACAATGTTTCTTTTTATAAAAAAAAATCAAGAAAAATATCGTCCACAAGTCACTGTCATTTGGATGGTTTAGAACGCTAACTGTTGCGCAAGCATAACTTCGCAACCGCTCTTCACATGGCTCATAACTTGCTGTTTCAACTTACAAACTTGTTCTCTAAGTTCTGAAGCACTCATCGAAAGATTGGAATTTTGTTCTTTGAGATCTGACACCTTGTCCTCAAGACGAGCGATCCTTTCTAATTTTCGCTTACGGCACTTGCTGGCTGCCACACGATTCCTCAATCTCTTCCTTTCAGCCTTGATTCTTTCTTGTGTTTCCATGTCTATTGGCGATAATGGTGGGGTACCGTTGGCGAGGAAAACGGGCACAGTTTGTGGTTGTTCCTCTTGTTTGATACGTTGAACGCCAACAGTTGCTATACCACTGTAGCTGTAACTCTGTGATGTTGAGGCAGTGTTTGTACTGTGATTTGTTCTGTTCGCTGGTTGTCGAAGTCCAACTGAAGCACTACCAGGAAGAGATGTTGTGGTTGTTAGCGCTTGTGCCATGGTAGTTTCTGGAAGCATAGAGGTAGTTATAGGTGGACCCTGTGTTTCATGAAGTTGGGTCAATGCCTGCACAAAGCCTTCGGCAAATTGTTCTTGTTCTGCCGTAACGTTTTTCGGGTACAAAACAGATGTTGGTGTCGGAGTTGTCGTAACTGTACCTTGTTGTGTCATGATCAACTTTTCGAGTTCAGGCGACGCTAACTTCAGCATTTGAACGTCCGGTGTGGATAACAGTGTACCGTACGACTTCTTTTTCTTCGGCTCGCTGAGGTCTAACGTCATGGACTTCTTCTTATCCAACCATGGGTTTGGTTGGTCATCGTAAAGTTGCGGTTCCATTGTCATGTTTGGGCGGTTTCGATGTGGATGTTCAATATGAGATGAGTCAGTGGAACTGGATGATTAAGCAAACTGCTTCTGTTCGATTTTGAGCAAATACTCGCTGTTATATGGAGCTCTGATCGTCGCGCTTGTAGCTTCTCAGAACCAACGTGTTTCCTGTCTGCTCGCCGTCGATTGCTGCTTTATACTATGATTCATGTTGCCAAAAATAGCTGCAAAATACATGATGTCATATTTCTCGCATTCTATTGGCTAGTGATGAGGTAATGGTTTTAAGTGACTGGTACTATTCGGAACCCGTGACCAGTTTCCATGGCAATAACCTAAATACCGCACTGTCTCATGGGATAGCACAACACTGTATAACCATTACATCAGCATATATTATTTTTGGCGGGAAAGTACGTAGTCTTTCCCATTTACTTTTAGGGTAGCCATTGTTTACATTGTGGTCATATATGAACCAAAAGATATGCAAAAAAATGGGAGGAATTATTTCATTGTTAAGTTACATATCATGTCATATATTTACGGTTTATTGTCTCTCTTTCTCAGAAAATGTACAATTTCTTCAGCCTGAATTTGGAACTCATCCCTTCGTCATTAATCGTAAAAACCATCCATAACCTATGACATCAGTATAAATTATAATGAATTACGTAGGCGAGACGTCAAAGATATGCAAATACAAACGACAGATTGCATTGTGTTTCTGGGTATTGACCTCTAACTCTGTTCGAAAGAAAAGACGTCATTTCGTTGCCAAATAAGGAATGGTGAAGCTTGGGTCAGTTAATTTTGGAGGCAACACAATTTACCCTTCTTTTATTTAGTTCAGATAGAGAAAGATATACAATCAAAGGTGAGTTAGTTAGTAGGTCGTCGTACTCACAATATTGTAAGAAGAATCAGATCTGAGGTGTGTGTGTGCGGTATGGTTCGAATCCTTACGGGCTAGCGGCTTAGTACACGATAAAGTACATGCGTCGCATAGCTGTTTTTTCTTCAAAGTTTTTTTGGAATTGTTAGGTGGAGTGAACGCCCAAGTCAAGTCTTGACTCTAATCCAAACCATAGAGAAATTGTATGGTGTTGAAGCGGGCGGAGCGTGTTAGTACGGCATTTGAAATGTTTGACCCAGCCAGACGCCTTATAGCATCTGTCATGAGCCGTGTGTCGGTGGTACTTCCAAGTTCCATGAGTAGACGGTCTCGTGTCTTATGAGATTGTCTCAGTTAAATCGGATCAATATAAATTATAATTATTATAGTGCTTCCTCCAACGATTTTGTTTACATATTCCTGTAACCAGTGCACCAGATCATGCTCACTCCTTCCTTTGGATGATAGTGATTCGCATGAGATTGTGGCTTTGGTGTTGTTGAGATGAAACTTTGAGAAACAAATCACTGTACATTGAGCTGAGATACATGAACTAGTTCTGCTTGCAGACGGAGACTAGACTAGACCGTAGACGTACATGTTGTGCGTAATATTGATTACAGTCGTGCTTACAGACGGAGTAATTCAGGACTTGACACACTGCCCATCTACACACTACACAAGGAAGGGACAATGTCAAAACCGAGTCCTAGCTGCGTCTGCAAGATGAAGCAGGTCCACATTCGACATTCTGACGTTTCCTTTCATTCGCATTCTCAAAAGAGAACAGTCGAATCGAGTGCCGAAGTAACACGTCCGCAAGCGGGACTAAGTTGGGAAGGGCAACTGGTTTTAATAATATACACGTTATGTATCCAATTCCATAATCAATGTACAATAGTACATTTTCAAGGAACAGGAATTATAAATGTTCACTAAAATAAAAAGTTTATAACCTGTCAATAAAGGTGATACCAAAACTAAAACCCTCTGAAATTAACTAAATCTGTTGGCATATGTGAAGATGAACATAGTATTGCATTGTATATTAGGGCTACTGGCTAGTAGTGCACCTAGGTTTTTTCCCCTCAATTTATTAGCTCTATGTAATAAATGTAAATGAACATCACAATTTTATTTCCAAGGTCTTCACCTGAAAATGAACAAGTGGGAATGAAAAATGTAATAAGACCACTGTTTTTGTGTAGGATGGGTCCAGTTACCCAACGGCAAGAAAGCCAGTAAAACTGGAAATAGAGTGGTGGTTAGTGCATAGACCTACCTGTGGGGTCTATGCTATGGTTAGCGTCTAGATGCTAGCCATGGTGTCGAAGAGATCTTGAGATTTGATGCCACAGAGCTAGACTAGTAATTGGTGGCGAACCCTGGTAAAATGTGTGAGGAATTTAGGGAGATTTTAATACCTAGTTACCACCCTTCACAAAGCACTGGGCAGACTGTTTGAAGTGTTGTTGAGAAATTCAATTTTCTAAGGAAAACAAAAAGCTGCCGGGGTACAGAAGGTTAAAAAAACCAGAAAAATAGGATTAGACTTGCAAGAGACAGATATTAATAATAAAATGAATAGAAAGGGTTTGTGATTTTCATCTCATTGGAATCTATTTGCTATGAAAGTAGCCTTATAAAACTTATCCATTGGTCTGGTAGACTAGAGCTATAGAAAAAGTTAGTTCAGGACAAAGGAACAATCCTATCCTATGTAATCCTTATGGCTTCACTGATAAGAAAACACTGATGTGAGAATCAGAGATTGCATCCCTGGGCAGCAACTCTGATTCATATCATGTGACCTGACCCGAATACAAAATAAAAATAAAATCGTCATGTCATTTCCATTACCATATTGTAGTAGAAGGAAATACTATATCCTTTCAACTTGTTCTCTAGTTCCATCCCCAACCCTTTCCTGCTAATGAAAGAGCCCACAGCGTGTGATGTTATACGGAAGTCATCAAATTGTTGCATGCTTTTGTTTTTAATATTATTATTAAATCATGTTTTATGATAAAATCATCTGAAGTGTAGAGTGATCTCGAATACTTGAATAGATTTGTACACATGTCCAGAGTACAACCGAAAAAGTTGAAAATGCTGTTTCCATCAATTTAAATATATTTACAGTCATTTCATATAAAAATTTTAAAAATCACAACAATTGCCATCGAGACGTTTACTGAATAAATTTTGAACTATAGAGTTGTGTAAGACAAAAATTAAATGTGAATTTAAACTCATGAGTATATGTGTATAAATGGTATGTTTAGGCGATATCATGATCAAGGGCCTTTTATGGCAGTAATCACTAACTAGGGCCAGGAAATCATTTGCCTTGCTTTAGAAACTAATGATTTCCTGCCCTTAGTGTGGGAGTTGTGTTTGCTCTTTGATATCACTACGAATATAATCCCCAATGTGCTTGAAAACAATAACTGGGTCTGTTGGTATTGTAATATTAATATTTATGAGATACAGCATTAGTTGGTTGTCTGGTAGATATTGTGTGTACTTCACACACACAGCCTTGTTATCAGTGACCTTGTCAATTCCTTTGCATTATTCTCCCCCCAAAAATAAACCCTGAATGGAATTCGGTAAATATTTGCGAAACGTTTGTCTTCATTGGCTTTGGCAGTGACAAAGACAGTATTCATTGTCTGTATTCAATAAGGTATTTCCTTCATGAATGATGCATGACTTCTTGCAGACAGGTTGACCTGCTATGTGTTGATAACATCACTTCACTACTATAGTATAAATCTAGATAAAGGAGGCAATTGCTGTTTTTTTTGGAAATTTTTCCAAATAAAATCACTTTTTACACAAAATTTTGTCGTGAATGTTTTGAAAACATTGTTTTTATGATTCTGATTTAAAATTATATTGAGCATTACTAAAAAATTATTGAAAATTTCTGTTCAAATAATTTTTTAGTGGGAAAAAAGAAATGAACAACTTGTTCATCAGGCAGTTTGTTCATTCATCATTGGCCTCTACTAGTTTTTGAAGGGAGAAGGTTAGCCTAATCTTTGCCAATGTCATAAGACTAGAGCTGTTCTTAAATTACTCTCGAGACAAAACTGAAGGTCATGGCCAACCATTCATGTGAAAATTTCACCAATATGCATGGAAATTTCACCAAAAGCATAAGATTTATGAGAACATATGACAATATCATCAGTAATTAGCACAAATTTGACCTTGTCATCATTAACATTGTATTGCTGAAACTAGAGTAGTGTGACATACAACCACAACTGATTTATACAATGACATTATATAGTTTACTGCATGAAATGATATCCTTGGAAGCTATGCTTGTAAATTGCCTCCCAAGGACAACTGTCAAACAAGATTATCCGTAATATCGGATGGTGACATTCAGTAATTTGACAACTTCATGGCAAGATTGGGGTATTAGGTATTGGGAGCGGCTGTAATGAATTAAAAAAAAATTATACATTAAACATTTTTGATAATTTTTTTTTCTTCAAAATTTATAAGTGCAGTGCATACTTGTACATAGTATGAGTTTGATTGTGTGGTTCTACCCACTGACTTTGTGAGACCACATGTGTTCTATTAAAACAACTGCAAATTTTACCATACTAAAGTGCAGTGCTGCCAGCATGAAAATAGAAAAAAAAATTACTGTGTTCTATAGTTTCCTTGTACTCAAGTTTCAAGTGCTTGTGATTTATCTGGGCTAATTACCTATAATGGACATTTAGGTATGCATGCATTCAAAGCGGAAAATGGGTTTGTGGACATTTGTTCTGTAATAAATTAATATATACTAAATGCTGTAAAATGGTAGACCATGAATGCATAACAAGGTCAGTGTCTTGTTGTACATTAGTGTTTTTTGTGAAAATGGGGGACCTCACTTAGTCTGTAACAAATAGCGTGAAATCAGATTTTGTCTCCCGTACATTATACCATAACATTATTCAGGAACTCCAGTAAAGTGACTGGTAGTCATTAGTGCTATGTGTGCATCAAATCTCAAGATCTCTCTTTACAAAGACAAATCTTGATTTGATACCTCATTAGTGTCTAAACTATTAAAGTGACTAGGGAACCCATTTACATTTTCTTTACTTGCAACCCATAGCAAAAACAAGTTGGGTAATATATTGTATTCTGTATGGGCAAAAGGATGTATGGTCTCTGTTCAAAGAATTATTGTGTTTCTGGACCGTCGCTCTATAGTAGTTTAACAAAGAGAGACTCTTAGTAGCCTAGTTCCTATACAGTATCATTACAATTTACACCACCACTCACAGTCTAGTTCCTAGACAGTATCATTACAATTTACACCACCACTCACAGTCTAGTTCCTATACAGTTTCATTACAATTTACACCACCACTCACAGTCTAGTTCCTAAACAGTATCATTACAATTTACACCACCACTCACAGTCTAGTTCCTATACAGTTTCATTACGATTTACACCACCACTCACTTTAAAGAGACCTGTATTTACTACTGAGATGTTGATAAGTTGATTAAAATTTACTGCTAAATGTGATATACAGTGCTGGGTTTCCAATAGTATTTTATTGTGTTTTCTATCTGTTTACATTACATCAGTCGTAGTCATGAGACTGCTACAATTTTCATCATGGTTTACAACATATATAAATGTGTCAATGTTGCATTTGTGAACATTCATTTAAGGGGGAGGGGGTGTTGTCCTAAATGAACAAAGTTTGTTTATTGAACTTATGAGACATTGTGCAATCGTCCCTTACAGATTTTTAAAAATCACATGTCCACTTTATGTTGTGAACTATGTAAACTGAGCAACTAAATTTTGAACTATATCCACGCAGTTGGACACGAAACCTAGATAAAATTTCTTTGGGGTAATTATTGAGTCTTTTTAGTGTGTTTTCTTTGTTCAATGACAAGAGACACATATTACATTCAAAATTGACAAATTATTCATTTGTCTTCTCTTGACATAGAAATTGATATATAAAATATGTTTATACCACAATGCACTGCAGCACAGAAATAAAATGTGTGTCTTGATAACTGATATTTAAACTTATTAAATTATGTACCTCTTATTTCCCAATCCTACACTTTTAAGACGTTTTGAGAAAAAGATAAAAATAACGTGAAAAATATAAAAATAGAAAATAACAATAAAATAATGAAAGATAAAGATAATGAGAAAATCAGAAATTTTATAAATGTAAAACACATCATAGAAGTGTTGTTACTAACCACCAGATATCAAATTGAGAAAAAAATACTGACTGCTCATGTTTCTGATAGGTTTATAATTTGAATATAGGATATTTATATTTAGTCAACTAGACTAGGGGTTCCCCTGACTATTATAGAATAGTGAGCCCCACCCTCTAGTTCTTAGAAACGGTAAGGTGGTTTATTTATATTATAATCAGAAATTTTGAAATTGTAAAACACAACATAGCAGTGACATTAACACCAAAAAATAGACAAGAAACGTACTGATGACTATTTCTGAAAGGTTTTATAATCAGAACCATCCATTTTTCTTTTATTTGTCCAAAACTAAAAGGGGGTTCCCCTGACCTTTACCTGATTATGGATTGCTATGGCCCCACCCACCTAGAGACTAATCATTGGCTGTGAATCTATCAATCAATCTATGATGTTGGAAAAGATCGTCAGATTAAAAACCAATGATAGTCTCTAAACCCCCCCCCCCTCCCCCCACCATCCAATTCTTAGAAAACATGTTTTATTGACATTAATATACAAGGTTGGTACATTATTTAAACTAACCATAAAATGATTTGAATTTCCTAGAAGAACTTATACCATTTTCATGTAAAATGTTATTACATGTACATGTATATAGTTATTTGGACTAGTATTGTTACCTGCTGGCAATTGAAACCTTGATAATAAAAATTTAATAAACTTTTAAATTTACTATTTATTGCCCATCTGTCGAGATAATGTTTTGCCTTTTGTGGAGGGAGTTTTTTTCTTTCTTTTTAATATTATATAAGGTAATTATATTGATCAAAGGAGTGCAGATTTGTATTTCTAGGAATGTCCTTGAGCAGTTTTGTGTGAGACTGATAACAGTGGTATACATGTAGATATATGATAACAATTGTGCCGACACAGACAGACAAGGAGACATAATTCACACACACACTCACTCACTCACTACAAACTGGTGCAATGATTTATCTCAGCAAGCTTATACCTGACAGATTTACTACTTGATTTGCTCAAATTACAAAAAGTATAATGTGCTTTCTCAAATTACAAAAAAAAAGTATGGTGGAAAATCAGTGTGATTTCTGCAAAGACTACAACTGGGAGATAATAAATTTTATTCGAACAAGACCTGAGGCTGTTGTAATATCCATTTCCCAGCAGTCTGAACTCTGTCTGAACTGGCTAGTAGCGGAGTTTGTTTTCTAAATATATTTGTCTTTCATTATATTGTCATTCTCAAATTACAATAAATGAAACGTTATGAAAATATCAAACACTTAGATATAACGAAGTGATAGCATTTTCATCTGTTTTACATAAAAACCAAAGTAAATTAACCTTATAACCCACTTAAAATGAAGAACACAATCACGTCATAGTAACGAGCTGAGTTTTATGAGAACAAGAAAAAGGGTTTGTCTAGTAAATTTTTAATTGTTTGTGGGAAAATGTTCACATTTAGAAAGGGGTGTGGGGGATTATATGTATGGTAGTAGGATTTTGATGAGGACATTGATTTAGTGAATTATTTAGAATCTGTTGTATTTTATGGAAAATGAGGATATTTGTGGGTGTGTGTGTGTGTATGTATAATATATGTGTGTGTGTGTATGTATTGACATACTTGTTAATATACAGATTGTACAAGTGACTAGATATGTAAGTGATACATTGAATTGCTCAAAAGCCAGTATTTGTTTAGGTGAGTTGAATTCACCGTTCACCATTCACATTGCTGTATTGTCTATTTATTCTCACATATAAAAGTTGAAATTCAGAGTATGTTTATTCTAAACACTCACTTGAAAGTACGATAGTATTGTCTGTGTAGTAAAATGAGAGTGTGTGAAAGTACAGCCGAGACTCATACAGGCTGACGTAAGTGTCAACACTGGTGTGTAGCTAGAATACCAATATAATATCATTCTTATCACAGAGATGAGTGTGATGGCCAGACAAAACAGTAACACCAGTTTCTCAAGATCTGGAAACAACGACAGTACTTCGTTGACAACAATAACGAGGAAGTCTTTGACATCAGATACCGATATATCGTCTGACATTAGTGCCAATGATGTGGTTCAGAGACGTAGATGGCCTGCAGAGAATATTGATGAGGATGATGTTACACAGGTACTACACTTCTTACACATTTTATCCCACTCTTTCCAGTAATCCTAAGCATGATTTTTTTCACTGTCAAACAAGAACAAGCATAACATTCAATCGCCCACTTTGATGGTGGAGTAATTTTTCACGCTTCACAAGATTCATTCTCATGCCAAGGCAGTATGAACCGTAATGAGTCAGTCACTGTTCATATTAAGGGTGACTCATAGTTGCCACTGTCTGTGTTTTGTGTCCAGGGCATTTGAAACCCAACACTTAAAGCAACACAACTCTGATCACCTCATTGTGTCTGGTCAACTATGATGATTGGGTATTGGGCAAAGTTAGTAGGTCAGAAATGTTGACGGCCTTCTCTTTGTCAACACAAGAGGGCGCTGTTCAAGTCTATGCAAATTTCAGTAGAACAGACCTGCGATGGATTCTTTTGTTAGATTTGATTTTTACTATAAAAATGTTTGCAAAATGGCTTGAAATTCGTCATGACGTAGTTTTGTCATCAGGAAATAAGATTTGAGAACTGTAAGGGAATTTTATTGAATTTGGTCTAGCATGGAAAATAAAATAGATTACCAGTCGTTTTATCGTATTGAACAATGGGATATGATTGGTCAGGTACATGAGACAAGTAATGGAATTTCTGACTCTAATTAACCCTTCTGGAAATTTCCCAGTCTGTGGAATTTTCCATTGTTGCGGCAAAAACAACGAATAACAAAACCACTACATTATTCAATTCCCAAGTGATAACGGTTCCATCAAGTGATTTATAGAATGGTTAATTTCCGGTGTATCACATGAATTCTTAATTTAATATGTTTCCCTCGAGTTTTTTTTAATATTTCAAACCATTAAACGATGTGTTTAAAATAAATCTTTATTGTTTTAAACCAAGAAATATTATATCTTATTCATATTTTAAATGTTATGGCTGTCATATTTTATTATGTGAATAATATTTTTATATTTTAAGTGTGAACAGTTGTGTCAACTATTTCATATTCAATATTTATTGTAAACCAGGAAATACAAGTTTTAAATTTTATGTCAGTGCTTGAATTTTTATTTCAATGATAGTCTGATATTTGAAGCATTATTTTGTTTTAGCAATAACTACATTTTTTGTATACTGTAATGAAGAAATATTTTATTTCCAATGTTACATGTTAGATACATCATAATATTCCTCGTTTCCTATTTTTCTATGAAAATATTTGAATATTAGCTTTATTTTTACAATTTGGAGTAGAGATATTTGATATAAAATTTTACACAAACTAGCTTGATGTTCACAATTGGTATTACAAATTTTAATGAAAAGACACTAAATCTTTATTTTGGTTGATTATTTGGACTGTTTTTTTTTTTCCTTTCTTTCAATGTTAGATAATTTTAAGTGTATTATGGGGTGGTGGTAAGTTAGGACTGGCCTACTATGATGCAGACACGTGTCAAGTTTACATGATGATGGATATAGTTGAATCTGAAGACTTCCAGATATTACAAAGAGGTGATTATTATTTTTTAGTATATTAACCAGTATACCATGCATAGCAAGGTTCAACAAAAAAATATAAAATATATAATCTGGTCGTTCTACTTCACCAACGCACGTCTATGTCACAACAACAGTTGTCTACATCACTGGTTCTGCTGTGTTTGAAAAATGAGTCAAAACTCTCAAAATTGGCATTACTTTCCCCAATTTAAAAAAAATATATTACTGGCAATGGTATAATTATACTATTCACCAATATTTTTCTTCATTCAGTCAGAAAATACTCGTTGGTTGTCGCTACAATTCGCTAGACTCCTAGTGACAGAGGCAAAGGCCCCTTACGTCACTCGTATTTTCCTTGGCTGAACAAAGAAAAAAATTGGGGAATAACATATAATGATATAATATGAATTCCTTTACAATGGCAAATGTCACATTCATGGTTTTATTCTAAGAATTTACATCCATACTTAGTCTTGCTTTTTCAATAATTTTTATATTTTTTCTATAATTCTCTTGCTTTTTCTTTGAGTTCCATGTTATTTTTTCTGTAATTTCCATAATTTTTCTATAATTCCTGTGCTTTCTGTACAATTTCCATGTTTGTCTATAATATCCTTGCTCTGCTATATTTTCCATTCTTTTCCTGTGATTTTCATGTTTTTTAAAGGATTTCCATATTCTTTACTAAAATTTTAATAATTCTTTATAATTTGCATGTATTTTTTAAACGATTCAACGTGATGATTTCCATATTTTTCCATAATTTTCATGCATTTTCTATAAATTATCATTTCTGTTCTATTTTCTGATAATGTCCATGTTTTTTAATCCCGTAGCCATGCTAGGATTGCCTTTACTACGACATCTACACTTTTACTATCACACCTATGGTTTTAACATTCATGCGTTTTACTACAACAATCCATGCTTTTACTATTTCCTTTCTTTCACAACGACATGAATGAACAAATAGCTTTGTGTGACCCTTGACCCTTGACCCTAACTATCGTGATGAATTTCACACACTGTGTCATAATGCATGACAGCAAATAGAGATAGTACTCTTCTAATGTGCTGAAATCTTACCAACCCCTTTTCATTCAAAATATTGAAACATTGCTTAGAGAAATTATCTCAGTTGGAATTAATTTCATTGATATTTTTTCACATTTTTATCTTTCATTTATCATTTCATTTATATTTTGTGTACAACTATACAATTATATAAATTAAGACAGACTTCAAAATTTCTACATTTCAATAGAACCAAAATCTGAAAAACTAAAGCTTTCCAAAAACCCTGACTGGTTTTCGCCTTCAACTGTTATCATATTGAAAGTCTGTCATATCGTACATATTACCTTTACGTCAAGGAAGACATTTCTTTCCGATAATAAAACACTGAATTCTAAATCTATATAAAAAATACTTCAAGTAGTCAAGTTTTTACCCAGATATATTATCTAGAGTACTGCTACATTAGAAAATAAAATTCAGAATTGAAACCACACGTGCATCATCTTCTAATTCTAGCCTTTAATATATTCAAATTAAATTTGATACACAGTACGAATTTAGTCAGAATAATTATGTGCAGAGTATATTGAAGGTTTAGGTTCCATAAATGTTGTATTTTGACAAAATATTAGAAAATGATAATTAACGTTAGACTTGTATAGTATAGTACATTAATAGTATAGTAGTGTATGGGCCAGAGGTCTGGAAATGCAATAAACATATTCTTGGACAACTGACATTTACGACTTATCGGGAATGAAATATACACTGAGCTTGAGTCAAATTTAGGATCCTGACTGCAGTCTACATAACCAATCAAGTTAAATCAAATTAGTTAATATTAAGTTCAAACAATCTCTGCTAACTATAAATCCTATCTACCAAATTCGTGCCAATATATATGGAATATTGTCGGAAAAACACTGTAAACCTTTATTCTAATGTGAGTTGATTTTGTTAGTCTAGATGTCAATAAAGTGTGAGTAGCTATCTTTATAAGTACTTGGTTGTACGAACATCATTCCTTTCCAGAACCTGTTTCCAAACACTTCATTTTAATAATATTCCACACGATTGCATGAAGTGACTGTATAAACTTATATTGGTTTAAATATCAAATGAAAGCCATTAGGTATCGACGAATTTCAATTCTTGTATTTTTATTTTGCAGTAAAACAACAAATTTTACCGACTACTATCATCACAAGCAGTAAAATGGATGAAAGACTGTTACAAGCACTGTCTAATACAGGTAGGCTACGGTAATCTGACTTAGCAGTATAGTGAATGTGTAGATACGATAAGATCATCCATCAGTCAGGGTCGCTGCTAATCAATCTTATAGTACAGACATGTGATATGTTTTATCCATCTAATTAATTCGTATTGTACAATGTCTGCAGTGTTGTTGCTACGTATTGTACAATGTCTGCAGTGTTGTTGCTAAGGTTTAGGAACCCCGGTAACGGAAAGGGGTAAAACTGTTTATTATAGTTTTCGGTGGAATCTACCATAGTGAATCCTGGTAAAATGACTAGGGAACCCTGGTAGATTTTACCTGCTTAATAGGCACATGATCTGATGCCTCAGCCAGCTAATCAAGTCACAGTGTCTGATACCTAGTTAGTATTGTCTCAAGGTATTGTGTACGGAGAGAGAAAGACTGGCGTCATCGGAATTAGTGACTAAATCATGTACTTTATCATTCTTCAGATATATCAGTCCCTATATTACAGTGAATAATGTTTAATTTAGTATTGTATGCAAGGGACATACTCACTGCATGACAGCCAATCAGCTTCAGCTATGAGTGACCCAATCACAATATAGTGTGCAACGTCTAGAGTTATATATGCAGGGACTCACTGCCTCCCAGTCAATGAGCTTAGGACAGCCATTTTTATTTCTATGTTTCTCAACCCACTGAACCCAAATTTCTCTGATTTAGTAAAAAGATTTTTTTTAAAAATTGACTATGTCTGTGTCAGAAGAAAATCACAACATCACTGATGGTAAGGTATTGATACCACAAATACATTGTTGGGCAAAAATTATTATTTGTCAGTGAAATTCAGGACCTTTAGTAAAAGCAAAATGGTTCATAGTAACCTGATTTTAACTGTCACTTCTAAGGCATCCAGACATTGAAAGTATGATTATGAAGTGAAGACATCACCATTGATACACACACCCTTTTGTTTTCTTTTTCATTTGTTTAATCTACTGACCGACTTATCATTTTAAAGGTGTTACGATGATCAAGAAACATGGAAGAGATAGGGTCACCGTTAGCAATTATTGAGCCAATCAGTTGCCTCAAATATAACAGTATACACGACATCATGTAGAGTTTTGTATGCAGGGACTTGCAGTCTGATAGTCAATGAGATTTGTTATCAGTCAGTTGGCCAATCAGCTGCTCCCCCTAATGTACTTGGCGCCATGTTAGAGCTTTGTATGCAGGTACTCACTGCCTCACAGTCAATGAATGAATGAGATAATTTGTTATTCAGACAGGTTTGAAATCGACTGCTACATTGTAGAGTATACTATGTACGATGTCTAGTTGTGATGTCTAGTTGTAATGCAGAGGGATCGGTTTGCTTCATCAAAGTCAATGACAGTCTAAATTATTTAATCTATCATTCACCGGGCCTAATCAATCAAACACTATGTTACAGCGAATGCTTGAATAGTAAATGATGAAATTGACCTGCAATTTGGAAGACGTTGAGTGTGTGTGACACTGACCTTTTCAAGGTGTTTAAAGTGACAATGAACTTTAGGGTATTACAGATTGATTTTAATGGCAATAAGAGATGAAATGTACATGTATGCTAGTAGAGTGTATTAAGAGAAAGTATTGCCAATAATCTGACAGTGTAAATACATGTTCAAGTTTATAGATGTAATTTCATAGGTACAGGACTTAAAGGGCTAACTAATTTCAACATTTCAAAAATACAGTGACAGATTTCTTTCCTGTATATTCATAATACTGTATTCCAACATTAGGAGATAAAAAAATCTGTAATACTCTCTAAACCGGCAGTTTCATAGGTGGCTCTGTGAGCAATATTACACGGTCAAAGTCATCTAGCATAATGAGCGTCATCTTAATCCAATCCCTATTTATATGCAGAGTAGGCCTTTAAACTGATGTATAGATTGACAGATTCATTTTGAACTAAAGCATCTATTGCCTCAACTGTCAACTCCGTGCTATCTTTAATTCATCAGGTTCATGTCTGCCATCCAAGTAATATCCGCATAAACCGACGTATCATTAGTTTTCTCCTTTATAAACTAATTGCTGATATTTTTCTCACAGTAATTCAGACAGCATGCAAGCATCATCAATACTCAAACATTCACTGTCTAGCGTGTGATAAGAAGGTGATGCCAGCTGAGTAGTGTATGCTAAAAATACAGAAAAAAAATGATGTTTCTTTCTTTAGATTTGATATCTGTTGATAGCTACTACGGTGATAAGCCGTCAAGTTTCAAGACAGATTTTTCAGCAGGATGGATCCACATGTAATATGACAGTACAAGTTACTTTGGAATGGTAAATTGGAAAAGAATGCGATGTTTTGATCCATCTACTACAGGGTACTACTATCGAAACATCGCATTTGTTTCCAATTTACCATTCCAAATAACTATATTGTACTGTCATATTGATTCTTGGAACCGTGAACAACATATTCTCCACATTTAATATGTCTTTGTATCATATACCAGTATTTATACATGACGGCTGTTACTATGGATTACATTAAGATTCGTTGCTAAGGACACCCTCTCAATCGTTCGCTCATGTGTAATGAATCTAACTAGGACTCAGTGCAAATGACAAAAGATGTTTTCAATGGTTGTAGATAGCGTTACTGAAATACAGGTTTTCAAATTGTATTTACAGCCAATGATTTAGGAGAGGCGGGCCATCAAATTGATAATGCTGTAGATATACAAATACTACCCAGTATTGAATTCTGTAAGTATCATCAGGTTAACGTTTCAAATGATTTTTGCAAATATAATATTTGTTGCAATGCCAAACTAGTTGTATTGTTTTTAAGGAGTCATTTCAATGTTTGTATGTTTCATTTCCATTTTTCACTAATCTTTCTCCAATCACGTGACCAGAGTTCTTTACCTACCGACATGTTGAATTTTTGAAATCGAGGACCACAATGGAAATAAGTTTTAATTGCTTTGTTGTGTTATCCTCGGCAATACTTTTAAATGTATGTTTTTACTTTATTTTATTGCCAAATAAATTCAAATCAAATCAAATCAAACTTATCCTAATGATGAATGAAGGTACAATTCTGACAAAATTTCATTTGACGGCAAATGGTACGAAATATAAAATTCTTGAAACATTTGATGTTAAAGGTGTGTTTTAGTAATGTACATGTATACTCAAAATATTCTGTTCGTGTTAACTATGTTTATATGTCGTGTATTTGTGAAGTCATCATCATCTTTAATACTTTGTTCAGGGAGAACACAGTCTCGGGTCAACCCGATGACTTAGTACTGTTTCAACCCGATGACTTAGTACTGTTTCAACCCTATGACTTAGTACTGTTTCGAACAGATGACTTCGTACTGTTTCAACCAAATGACTAGTACAGTGCAATTGCTTGAAAAGTCTACTGTTAAAATGTATTATTTTTCATTTATTAGTCCTCAAAGGATACGTAGTTTACAGCTCACAACAAATGAAAACAGTATTATACACAAAAAACACTGAAAGAGGCGAGTAAAAACAAAGGGAAGCTACACAAATACAACTTAGCATCGATTTAACAATCTGATGGCTGATGGGACAAAACTCTTTCTGTATCGAACTTTGGAGCATTTAAGACAACGGTACCTTTGCCCAAATATGCACTAAGCAGATGTTTATTGTCAACCTCAATCATACGTGCCTTGCGTAGTACTGCACATCCCATAAGGTCGGAGAGAGCAAGAGAAGGCAATAATTGTACAATAAAACATATACATGATATATGGTTGTCAGTTTGATTGATCATACATAATTTACTTTTGTTCATTTTTTAGCCCTTGAAATCAGTAAACGGAAGATTTTGAGTTTGAATTTACCCTGTATACCTGAACATTATACAGAGAATGAGAGAGTTATTTATATGTCATCATTAGTACCATTTGAACAGGTTAATATGGTAAGACTTCATTCTTTACTAAACTTTCACGAGACATCCATTCTCCTCAAATGCAGAATGTGGATTTTTTGTAATAGCATGTGAGCTTTTGTGTAAGTCTTTCAGACTTTTCTTCAAAATGTTTGTCATCGATTGACCTGTTTAAAAAAGGGACATTTTCAAATGAATATTATAATATTGAAGTCAGGAAAGTAATTTGACCAGCAGTCTTAAAACAGACAGAGTAAAACTATAGAATTTGAAGTCTGTGATGTGTATACTATATTAGATAGGAGAACATAATTTATGTTATCATGTATCATTAAATAATCATTAATGGAAATGATATATTTCCTGTGTACTCTCTCTCTCTCTCTCTCTCTCTCTCTCTCTCTCTCTCTCTCTCTCTCTCTCTCTCTCTCTCTCTCTCTCTCTCTCTCTCTCTCTCTCTCTCTCTCTCTCTCTCTCTCTCTCTCTCTCTCTCTCTCTCTCTCTCTCTCTCTCTCTCTCTCCCCCCCCCCCCCTCTCTCTCTCTCTCTCTCTCTCTCTCTCTCTCTCTCTCTCTCTCTCTCTCTCTCTCTCTCTCTCTCCCCCTCTCTCTTTCTCCCTCTCCCTCTCTCCCTATCTATCTATCTATCTATCTATCTATCTATCTATCTTTCTATCTATCTATCTCCCTCCCTCCCTCCCTCCCTTATAATTTCAGATCCGTTCAATGGGAGCTCTGCTAAAGTATCTGGACAAGAAACGAATTGGAGTTGAACTAGAAGATCAGAGTGTTAGAGTACCTGTCTTGGCTCTCAAGACATTCTCACTGTAAGTTGTACATAGTCATAGTTTATTTGTTACATACATATATATCGTTGCACACTGTCTGTAGACACAGTCAACAGCAGTCCACATTTTGACAGTTTAGAATGTTATTTTATCAGTGAAATATGCCAGTTTTGTAAATTGTTTGCCACGCATTCAGCACTGAATAATAACATAAAGATAAGAAACCAACAAAATGTATGGAATGCTGAAAATAATGAAAACAAAGTATGAATGTCACAGATTGACCTCACCAGTTTACCAGGATTTTCATAGGTACACACCAAGGTGACCTTGAAATCATTGTGAAACCTTTATCAAGTTGATTACAACAAAGTAACTACCAGAGATTTTGATATTCTAAACAAAACATGTCATAAATATCAAGGCCAGGTACTCCAAATGTGGAGGTTACTTTTGATAAATCATAACTGAAAAGACCCACACAAAATAAATATAATAACATTCCGAAAGTGAAATTCTGAGTTATATCAACAAATGTTCCAACCTTATGACCCTGTTTACCTATAATTGAACACTGTTTTGAAATGTACATTAATGTAAGTTATTAACTGTTTTGAAATGTACATTAATGTAAGTTATTAACTGTTTTGAAATGTACATTAATGTAAGTTATTAACTGTTTTGAAATGTACATTAATGTAAGTTATTAACAGTCTTGAAATGTACATTAGTGTAAGTTATTAACTGTTTTGAAATGTACATTAATGTAAGTTAACTGTTTTGAAATGTACATTAATGTAAGTTATTAACAGTCTTGAAATGTACATTAATGTAAGTTATTAACAGTCTTGAAATGTATATATTTTATGTTAACAACTCTGTTTTGAAATGTATTCATGTTATTAACCCACATATCAAACCTTTATACACAATAGTATTTCATTAGTGTGCCAGCTTGGACTGGCAGAGCTATGAAAATCCTCAACAAAGAAAGGAAAGCCACTTAATCCTATGGTTCCATGATAATGTAGACTGTTAGATATATGTCCTGTCACCCCCTCACCCTCAATAGTGTGTAAGGGGTTGGTCAATGTGTGAGGGTACCCTGATATTGCATACCCTACAGGCTACCGATAAGGTATAAGTACTAATCAAAAACTATTGGTTTCAAACATTTTGGTTTAACTCAGCCTCTAGCCCAATGGCCGAAACATCTCAAGAATTTTGTCTAGTGAAATTTGTTAAATCTGCCATGGCCGGCTGATAACAACAGACCAAGTAAAGGAAAATTAGTGGCAGCTGTCTCCAAATGATGTTGATCAGAGTATATTTGCAGTGTAGCATTTAACACAGTTCCTGTTTGTCGTCATTGTTCCAGACTTAAATATACATATACTGTGAAATACTAAATTTTCATGAACAATTTATTTTCATTGGTGAGATTTTTCAGCTAAAATGAAATACCTTGAAAATACATTTTATTCATAGATACCATGTATACATTCCTAAATCAGTGACAATTAGGAAATCAGAGAATTTATCTATTCAGTGAAAATTAAGTCTCTTGAAAATACAGCATTTGATAGTGCAGAGTATGCCAAGCCCAGTCTGTTATAGAAAACAAGCTGTCATATGATATGATATGTTCTGTACTTATCATAGATTTAAACAAAGTAAATTTGTCCAAGTCACATGAGGTCTTTATGGTTTGCTTGTTTTCATCACCACGGAGACTGATTTATTTGTGAAATGCAACACCTGGGAACATAGTGAGGTCAAAGGTCATGTACTGACTCAGTTCAGGTGAACTTTTAGTACACGCAGTGAGCTGTGAAGGGGAGATGAATTCAAAACATGTCATTTTTAATAGTTTATGCATTTTATTTAGGAGAACAATTTGTATTGACACCAAAGTGAAGTAGCCTTCAATCAATCAATCAGCAAAGTTTATATAGCGCCAAAATCCAAAACATTGTTTTGCTCTATGACGCTCAATGGCTAAACCACACTGTATGCTTTGGAGAATAAGTGTGTTTTCAGTTTTCTTTTGAAAGTTTCCAAGTTTGGAGATTCTCTGATGTCGAGTGGTAGTACGTTCCATAGTTTAGGCGTAGCATATGAAAATGCACGGCCACCATATGTGATGGTTTTGTAGGTTGTAGATGTTAAAAGTTTCTTGGTGGATGAACGGAGTGTACGAGTTGGAATATAGGGCTGGAGCAGATCACTGATGTACGCAGGAGTCTGGTTGTGAATGGCCTTGAAAGTTAACAGCAAAATTTTGTAGTCAATCCTGAGACGAACTGGTAACCAATGGAGATGGGTGAGAACTGGGGTGATCGGTGCAAATTTCCTTGTGCGTGTGATTATTCTTGCTGCAGTATTTTGAGCTCGTTGTAACAGGCCTATTGTGTTGTCTGGGAGTCCATAGAGAAGTGAATTACAATAGTCAAGTTTGGCTGTCAAAGTTGCATGTATTAATGTTTGGCATGTTTCATTAGTGAGGTAGCGTTGTATGGATCCAATCCGGCCTTGCATGTCTTGTTGTCTCCACTGAATAAAATCAAATGTTAAGTTTAAAAGTCTGTAAGGTACGACGTGTTGAAATTTTGTCTGAGTACTACAGTTAAATAGAGTGGGCCAGTGAGGGCAGAGTGACATGACATATCGTACAGTCTAATATGAAACATTCATGGGTACTGGCATATCTGTGAAAATAAGTATACATTTGCAGCTACTGCTATGGTATTGTCACTATCCAAGTTGTTTGGCACAATGTACCTGAACCTTGATTTGAACTTTCACCTCATAAAAGTTCAACAGCAGCCAGGAGATCCTAACACTGTAATAGTGAAGTATATTTATTACAGTCATGTATAATATCAAAGCTCTTTTGCAATTCTCTTAATCATTACATGATGCATGTATCAGCAAATCTAACCATTATATCTTTGTTTTTGTTATCCTGCTAGTGACAACATGTTAATGGTTGATGACAACACCTTCACTGCTCTACAGATCTTCCAGAAAGAACTACATCCATCTATCTATAAGTTTGGTGGCAGTGGTGCCAAAGAAGGGCTCAGTCTGTATGGTGAGATATGAACACAAACACAAACTTTTTTTGTCAAAAGTTAAAAATTAAATCACAAAAATACAACACTTGAAGACAAATATTTTGAATGTCAGGGATAAACACTTTTCGTTTTAATTTTCATCAGAATGGAGATTTGGTGCAAATTTAATGCCATAGACACCCCCTCTGCTGTCTATGGTATAACTTTCTCCATGAGTCTTGGCTCAAGAGATGTGGGCAAAGAAAACTGAAGAGCGCCCTCAGTGTTGACAGTTTTATCACATTCAAAATAACCCGCCAAGAAGGTTCTTGAGGTTTTGACAACTCACAATTTCTTTCTTAAAAATTCTGCTTTCTTTGAGGATGTTACATGTAATTTACAATTGTTGGAGCAAATATTTGATAAGACTGCATATCTGTCTAGAGATTTTATTGAACTTTGTTCACCATGAACACTTTCTGTAAAACTTTCACATTATAGCTTGGTCACATAGCAGTGATTAATAGCACTGATTTGTGATATTACTGATAAAGACCTGTTGTGTATTTATACTCACAAAGATTGCACTATTTTGATAATCACGATATCATGAATATATTATATCATGTTTTTGTACATACTGTAGGGATCATGAATCGGACTAAGTCAGTGTTAGCAAGTAGATTGTTAAGGTAGGCAGTATAGTGGTAGTGACTTGTTTAGTGAGGTCAGGGGTCAAAGGTGAAGATAGAAATGTGACCACCAGCCAGCCAGAGTATAAATGTAGGGGTCAGATATCAGCTGACTGATATATATTTTTGATACCAGAGTCATAAGACTAGGAAGTTAGTGATGTATACTCTTGTTAGAGTAATACTATTGCATGGTATTTTGGAACATGAGCAATGTTTTGTTATAGTGCAAAGTGGTCATAGGAAACTTGTTATATTTTTAATTTAATCCATAAAGCCAAAAAAAACAAAAAAAAACGCAGAATTGTTTCTGGTCAGTGCACACATCACTTAAATACCCTTGCGTAGAGCTTTTGTATTTGTTTTTGTCCAGCCAATGCAGTCTGCAGATCCCGGGGGAGACAACTGCAGATCCAATCATGAACAAGCAAATAACATCTGCCCCACATACACACTTGCTCTAAAGTACTAAATAAAAAGAATAGTAACTGCCATAGTAGATTTAGTGACAGGTTTGTTGAGAATAAAAAAAAAAATTGCGTTGTCATACAACTTTAGACAAAATGTCCTAACCAGAAACAATTCTTTCTTTTTTTACTGGCCTAATATATTCACAACGTAGACATAGAAGAGATCTTGCAAGTTAAGCTTGATGGATAAAGTTGGTATTATATATACGATGCGTTATAAAAACAACTCAGAATCTATGGTTCAATTTGTGATAGGTACTGTAACTGTAGTTTGATTTTGAAGTAAATAGTCATCTTCCATTTTGTAGATTATGGTTCATGAGACCTATACAAGACATTGATGTATTGAAAGAACGTCAGGCTGCTGTAGCTTTCTTTGTTTCTCCTAGAAACATTGAAGTTTTGACATCTTTACAAGATGCTCTCAGAAATATCAAGAACGTGGCTGTAAGTGAAATAGGTCTTTGTTTAGACAAATTTTACCAACTGTGGTTATACACATACATGGTTATTGCCCCTTCCACCCTGTATATATATAGCTTCATTGGTTTTTAATGATAAGGCTTACAGTGAACAGGAAATTGGGGTTGAAGAAGTTAGAACATTTCTGACAGCAATTAAAATATCAAATACAGAATTCCATATATTTCACAAAAGCTCACTAAGATATAACATGCGTTTCTCCAGAAATGACAACAGCGCCCTCTATCATCAACAATTTTGTAGAAATGATTATGTTTTCAGTTTTATTCATGGAATTAGGATTCCATTTCATACACCATCAGTGTACTTATGAAATCTCCAATGTTGTTAAATAACAAGTCATGTAACAAACAAATAAACAACAGACATACAATTCACAAAGTTATGTCACTGAAGTATTAAGTTGAATAGATAAAAGTTCTCAAGATATTATGAATTCAGTCTTTAGAAATTCCTGTTTCTTATTGTTGTTCTCACATGTATATTCATTCTCAGAGGATACTGGGACGGATGAAAACAGCTCAAGCATCTGTTGGTGATTGGCAAGCTTTGTATAAGGTAACATGCCTCCCAATGTAACTTTAATACAGTACTTCACACAATGGAAAAAAACAAGGCGTAACATTTAAAATGATTAATAAATGTCAAGTTTCAAAAGCCGTTGTGTCAAACATTTACTGTGTTTTAATAATTTCTCTGTCTTTCTTAGTCTAACCTGCATTTACTTCATATGAGTTGAGTTTGCATATTCATTCTATACTTGAAATATGAAATCCTGTTTTAATTTCATTTTGCATAGACTGCCTATAATGCAATATTTATTGGTGATATATGCAGAGCACAGACTATTAACATTGCTATCTTTAAGAAGGTAATGTATAGAATAATGCATGTATCTTTTTTTTATCTTATTTTTTTTTAATATTCTTTAAAAATAATTTTTGCTACACATAGACACATAATTCTACAAAGTTCCATTCAGGTTTGGGACTATGTGACAGGGCCTATGTTGCACTCTTGCTATTGTGTCGCTGTGGAACTGTCAAGGCTTTCCCAGTCAGTCCACAATCTATCTGGAGTCGCTCAGTCCCAACAATGTATGGCATCTGCAGGCTCCGTTTGTATCTTAAAATAATACCATCAGGAAGCTGGATCTATATTATTGGGATAACATAACCTGTGACTTATCCATGAACTAAATATGAATTAACAACCTCCAAATAAAAGCACAAACGTTGGTTGTAATAAATCTTTAGAATCACATTTCTTGGTAACTACCACTGTGTTTATTGCTAAAGCAATGGTAACTATAATTCTATGATTTGTATGTCCATCAAGTGATCTGTATGTTTTCTATTCTTATTGCATACTGACTAACTAGTATTTTTTTTCTTATAAAATGTATAACAACCGTTTATGTCAGTCTTTGGGTAGTTAAATCATCAAATCCTATATTCTGTATTTACAATTTATTGTACAGATTGGAAGTACATTTACTGAGGAATTACACCGTATTGCTAACCTTATCAGCAAAATTGTAAGTATCAACCAATTTATCAGTTTCCTTGTTTGAAAAAACCTGACAAGAGTAATCATTTCTCCATCCAAACTGTGTCTCAACTCTTGCATTGCTGCTTTCATTAGTTTATAATAGACAGATTAAGAATAGATGATTGGTTGGTTAGTTGGAGGAATGGATAGTTGGTTAGATGGATAGAGAGATAAATGGATGGATAGATAGATGGTTGGTTGGATGGACAGATGGAGAGATAAATGTATGATAGATATAAAGACAGAAAGCAATACAGATTGACATGTCATGGAAGGGAGAATAAGACAGTCATTAAATTGATTTGTTGATTCATTCATTTCTTCTATTTCTACTTTATTGTAGGTTGATTTTGATGAGTCTGTGGTTCTGAATAAATTTGTGGTGAAACCCAACATAGACCAAGCTTTAGATGAAAGTAAGATACATTTTATACACAAATCAATGTCTATTTTACAATGATTTTTACTAGCCTGTCATATACCAGATAGCCTTGTTTCAGTATACGACAAGATTCACCTAAATATACTGAAAGAAAAAAACTTTATTTACCCATATCAACAATGCTCGACTTGTGCTAAAAATATCTAAAAACAACAATCTTACAGGAGTGTGGTGCTAGTAAAGTGTTAATGACTGGTGTGGGATTTTATATATACAGCACTGCATGTAGTACCTTGTATGGCACTGCATAACAAGAGTTAAAATATTATGCATGCAGTGTTTTCTGCTGCACTGTCACTCACTACACTCATGAAGGTAAAGCTCCCCTGAGTATCGGTATACTACACTTGCACTCACACATCATGGGGTTCTGTCATATGCCTGGTCACAGTTTTGTAGAAGGATATCTCATAGTCTCTGTTTATGATAAATTAGAACATTTATAACCAAAATAAAAGATTCCATGAAATTGTAGTTATGTATATATCTCCTTATTTTGTAGAAAAGAGAACTTATAATGGACTTCCTGATTTCATGACCAAAGTAGCAAGAGAAGAGTTGAAAAAACTAAGTGATGATATCAAGGAATGTAATGTGGTATATCTGCCTCAACTTGGTTATCTACTAGCCATTCCAAGGTCTCCTAATATGAAAGATGAAAAAGACTTCCACATGCAAGGCTTAGATTTTGTAGTAAGTTATCATTTTATTATATCTTGTCAAGTTCTTGGGATATAATGTGGTAGTCTTTTCTTATATATTTCATGAAGTCTTTTGAATGTCATTGTTATGGATGATTAGTAAGTAAAATCAAAGTGACTGGGTTCTCCAGGTATTATTACATATGTACCAGAAATTACTTGTACTGTTGTGTGCATACTAGTGTGATTTGTATTGCAGTGCAATACTGAAATCATTATTTCATACCTAATGTGTAAATGAGGGTGTGATCATTTGCTGTACATGAAAGCTTGCCATCATACAATATCATTTTTTACAGAATTTTGCTGTTTCAGATAAACATATGTAATAATACCAGAACCTCATGCTGCTGCATGAGTTTCAGTGTAGGTACTCAGGGAGGGGTATTTGCACTCATACTTGCTGCTGCACTGTCATTGGCTACGCTCATGATAGTATGGCCGCAGACAACACTGCAAGCACTCATGCAAATACCCCAAGTATGCCATACTTGCACTTGCACGTCATGGGGTTGTGTTATATTATTATCCACCAAAACTGTGAGACAAGGTATAGAAATCTATGCCAAGTTTTACTGGATATCCTACTTTGTTAGAGAGGTTCCCAAAACTTATTGAAAACACTGCTATACTTTCATTTATGTGTACAATAGTATACAATGAAAGTTGTGTGTCAAGTTACCTCTCAAATGTGTACAATTCAAAAAGTGAATATTTGATAAAGTTGGTTACTAAGCCTCCTCACTTGAATTCCAATAAGGCCAAAAAAAAAAAGGTTTTGTTTCCCGTCCTAAGGTAATTTCAAAAATGATGCGGTGATGCGGTGATTTTTTTTTTTTTTTGATGGGGGGGGAGGGGGGGGGGGGGGGGTATGGAAACACACAACTGGTGCCATCCCAAGTTACGATCTTGCAACCACCTGATAATGGCATTGTGGAGTTCAAAACGTCTGTTTGGGCGGTGTAATGTACAATCACCAACATCATTGTCTATTCTCTGTTCTAATTCAATATATCTTGACTTTCACTCCATCTAGTTTCAGTCAAACAATATGGTCCATTACAAAAGTGCTAGTACTAGAGGTGAGTGGTTTAACAAATAAATCAGTCACTTCGGTTATACACACATGTTTGAAGGAAAAGTTGGATTGAAATAAAGGTGATTTCAAATAATTTATGATAATGATATATATTGTCCACATTAAAATGAGAGATCTTCACATTTTCTGAATAATTATGTACAAGTCTAGTATTTCTACACTGTCTCTTGGGTATTTTTCATTTAAAAACTGGTAACACACAGGATTTTTTGTCAGAGTTTGAGTAGTTCCATTTTCCACAATTGATTATGATTTTAAGTTATTTGTATTTCTTATATGGATATTAGTTTAATATTCTCTCATAACATTAGTATATTATTCACTCAGTGTCAATAACTGTTTGTTCCTGTGTGTGAAGTATTTTGTAGTCTTTTATATATCCTTGATAAATATGACAGTAACTTTACATGTGATGTCTGATTGCTGTTATCGTTTACAGAGCTGGATGCAATACTTGGTGACACACAGTGTGAAATCACAGGTAATACATTTCATTTAACAGTAATAGAGATTATAAAAATATTATGTATATTGAATACAATTCAGGCATGCATGGCATTTACTGAATTATTTTTGTAAATTAGTACACTTCTTGATAGTTTAGTTTTGTATGGTTCTATGTAGTCTTGTCTTGTCTTGTCAGCACACCTTGAATTGTATAACTTGGCAGTGTAATCTTGTATGGATCATTTTTTGTGTGACATTTATAGTGTGAGAGCACATTAACCCAACACGTAGAAGTTTTGTGTGTCTTGTAAATAGAACTGTTGTACACCTAAGTTAGATATATTTTGAACACATACACTCTTATAATGATATTTTGTATTTCAGACCATGAGACAGGCATAATGCACAGATTACAGAATACAATCTTGGAACACTGCGATGTCTTATATTCAGTCCTGGAGTATGCAGCTGAGTTAGACTGGTAAAATAGCCTCACTTTTTTTCTGTCAACCTATTTGAAGTATTTTCAAGGTACTTTAGTTTAGTGGCAAACCACACCAACAAAAAAGATGACAATAAATTTCAAGTTAAAATTTGTATTTCAAAGTAGCAAGACAATCAGTGAAGTAAGAAACTGTTAATCAACATTCTCTACCCTTTTTTTTCAATTTTAGTTTGATATCTCTAGCTATATGTGCTAAAGAGTATAATTACAACCAGCCAACATTGACTACAGAGAATGTGATTGACATAGAGGGAGGTCGACATCCACTACAAGAACTATGTGTTACTCCATTTGTTCCAAACACTACTAAATCTGGTGGACAAGCTGGTAAGATGAAGTTCCTCACTGGTCCGAACTCTAGTGGCAAGAGTGTCTATATGAAACAGGTATGCAAGAAATGTCAGGTTTTATCTTTTGATCTCTGTTCACAATAATGATAAAGGTCAGGGAAGATATCAACATTCGACAGTCCCAAGATCAAACAGGGTCATCAAACTAAGATCAATGATTGACTGATCATAGCGCCACCTAGAGGTCAGTTTTGACTATCGATGTCTTGTTAGGATCATTGACCAGGACAGATTGAAAGTTCTCTATTCTTTCCTAAGTTGAACTTGTTTGTTGTAGCCTTTGTAATTACAATGTAAATAAAAATAGGCATTTATACTGAATAAGTTTTTTGTTTGGGTTTTTTACTAAAAATGTGGAGTGAAAATAACCTGAAAAGTCCCATTCTCCAATGTCTGATTTGTTTGATAGTGTTGCAAGCAGATATAGGCATTAGTTTATATACACCAGAGTTGGTTGTTTCTATCAGTGTAACTACTTATTCTATGTTTCATTTACATATATTGTGTAGGTTGGTGTGATACTATTCTTAGCACACATTTGTAGTTTTATACTAACAAAGTTGATACTTTTCATTAACCCAATCAAACCCTATTATTTTCACCTAGGTTGGACTGATAGTGTTCCTAGCACACATTGGTAGTTTTGTACCATCTGAGTCAGCTCATATTGGTATGTGTGATAGGATCTGTACACGTATCCATACCAGGGAGTCTGTATCAGTTGGGTTATCTACATTTATGATAGACATAAACCAGGTAAGTCTATAGCTATGTGATATGTGGGTGATCAGATATGTACACATAATCTATACTAGGAAGTCTGTATCAGTTGAGCTATCTACATTTACATTTTTTTTTTTTTTTTTTTAGCTAGATTAATCTTCACGTTTTTACAAAGTGTTACTGTTTTTTTCTTGATTTGTCTCATTTTAATATTTCCTGATACGCACCTATGAACACTTTTCTGGATATAAGGTGCTCTATAAGTGCTTATTTATTATTATTATTATTATTATTATTATTATTTATGATAATTGCTAGACACAAACCAGGTACCGGGGTAAGTTTAGCTATGTGGTATATGTGTGATCAAATATAAACATGCATAAAAACCTGGGAGTCTGTACATGAACAGTTGGACTATCTACATGTGTAATAGATATATATAAACCCAGTGAATAGAGCAATGGTGTTCATACTTTCGACTTTTTAGTGATGTCTAGCACATAAAAAGCATGATGCAAAACTATATACTACTAGTATAGTTTGATATTATTGCATTGTACCTAAGGGACAACAATATAGTAGAGTATCCAGTAGTTTTCAAAGTCATAAAGAATTGCAAATGTTTTCATTTAAAGAGAGTGCTAATTCAGAAATTGGTTTGTCCTATAATCAATCAATTATGTGTAATCTGAAGTTCAGTGTTTTGTGACTTTCTATCCTGATTGAAGGAACAACTCAGACAGGATTATTCAGAGCTAAGTCATAGGCTGAAAACAATAGATTTCATCTCAATAATCCCTTAGACTGTAAGATACATTGTGTCGGTCTGCCTTCGCCAGCCTCCTCTCACTGATGTGTGAGGGCGCCCTGTCATGGCATACCTTACAGACTAACTAATGTCAATAAACGTTACCACCAAGTTTCTGACCAGTCCCTTTATTTGCAGTGTACGGGTGTAGACGGTACAGAATCACTGCTAGATCAATTCTTACATCCTGCCCATGACACTGTCCACTATTTCTGTTATTCTTGTAGATGTCTGTGGCCCTGAGATGTGCAAGTTCAAGGTCACTAGTATTGGTGGATGAGTTTGGTAAAGGTACAGAGACAGTGGATGGTATAGCTTTGCTGTGTGCATGTCTACAATTCTGGCTTGATATGGGAGTCAACTGTCCTCATGTGCTAGTGTCGTCACACTTCCATTCCATAATACATCAACATCTACTAACAGAGTCCAACCAACTCACATTCCAAGTTAGTAGTAGTCCTGGGGTAGTAGCATGACTAGTAAAGCAACTAGCCCCATACTCTAGTCACCCCATCTTTCAAAAGAAGTGTCACAAGAGGGCGCCCAACATCAAAAAAAGTGAAGGCTAAAATCACATAGGCAATACATGAAACCGTTGACAAAATGTGGCTAAAAGAACTGATGTTCCTGAATATTCCATCATCTGTAAAAAAAAAAAAAAAAAAGTTAGCAGAATGTATTGTCTTGTTGAGAATTATACAACCAATTGGCAATATTATCATGAAACACAAGGGAATGATATGACACTTTCAAAGAAGACTGTACTGATCAACTATCATGACTTTCACTTCTAGTCCAAAAGCTGTTTCTTCACAGTAGCACTCCTTGAGACCACACTCATTTGTCCTTCTGATGACCAAAATATTGTTGTCAGGTGCTGAGTGTGGATTTTATTGTCAATAGATTACCAGGATAAACACGGAAATTAATTTGTGAAAAAGACAGTATTTTCACTGTTATTAGGATGAAAGAGAGAAGCCATAAAATAAAAAAGAGAGATTTTCAATTGAAAATGATTCCTGTAAAGACTCAAACGTCACTCCATGCCATCCCATCCCAAATGACAGACTCTAATACAGGCACTTTCTGGGATCAAATTTCTCATCTGTTCTATTAGTGTTTGGTTTTCATTTGGCTCACCTTTTGCTATTTTGGCTGGTGAGATTCTTCACTGAAAAACACCTTCAAGTGAGTTTCCAATTTTCAAACACTTTACCTATGTATCTATGCATATATTAGGGTTAATAACTTTCTGTCTTCTTTGCCACCAGACAATGGAGGTTTTACATGAGAATAATGATTTAGTGTTCCTGTATCAGTTAATTGATGGCTGTGGTAGTTGTAGCTATGCACACCATATAGCTAGAGTGGCAACAGTACCAGAAGACATAGTAGTTAGGGCTGAACAGGTATGTTGCTGTTGTTGTTGTTGTTGTTGTTGTTGTTGTTGTTGTTGTTGTTGTTGAAAGTAGTAATGGTACCAGAAGAAGTAATTTATACTTTCAAGTGAGTTCTTTCATAGACTGTTAATGGCATAATAAGGTTTTGATGTGGTGAACAATCCCACAGAATAACTCGTCCTCAAACTACAAATGTACATAAGGTACTTTTAATTAATATTTTCAATCACAGAGTAATATCAAACAATTCAGTAAAAGACAGTTGATTGTAGCTTCTGCTATCTCTGCAAGCAAAGCTCCATGAAGAACTTTTAAAGTTTTTAGCCAGTGACTCATCTACATACTGTTTGTGCTGGTTCATACAGGTACTAAAGCTACTACAGGAGAAGAAACCAATCCAGCGACCCGACTCAGCTGAGATGGATACACAGCTACAACACTGTCAGTCATTGGTCACTACATTTCTACAGTTACAACTGGATACAGATGATGTACAGGCATTCCTTACTGATGTAGTCATGCCTATGTCACAACAAATCAACAAATCTATTCAACTGGAGGCACAACAACAAATTATCAAATCTGTAAACGACGATACAACACAGCAAATAGAAGTAAACAGCTCTGTGAATAACGACGCAACTCAGCAAATACACATACCTGTGAACAACAATGAAACACAGCAAATACAAGTAAACAGATCTGTAAACAATGATGCAACTCAACATGTAAATAAATCTGTAAATGACGAAGCAACCCAGAAAATGAATAACTCCGCACTCAGCAATGCAACACAACAAATGAACAGATCTGTAAACAATGATGCAACACAGCAAATAAATCTGCAGACGACCACACAAATAAACAAATGTGTACACAGTGAGGCACAAAACTAAAACACAGAAGTATGCATCTTTATAAAGTAGATAATGTTAATAGTATGAAAGAGACAAAAACCAGTGTCTAACTGTACTGTAGTAAAAGTATAAACATGTTGTACACCACGGTGCTATTGCTGTTAATTAATGACAGTGCTAATCTTTGTCACTATCAACATTTACTTTTGATAGTACTCTTTCAGTCAGTCCTGCCACAGAAATCCACTATATATATGTGTCTTTTATTGTGTACCAATAATATGACAGAACTCCATAACATGTGAGTGCAAGTGTGGCATACTTGAGGTATTTGCATGAGTGCTTGCAGTGTTCTCTGTGCCAGTACTTTCACAAGCGTAGCGAGTGAAATGCAGCAGAAAACACTGCAAGCACAAGTGTAAATACCTCTGTGTACCCACACTTGAACTCAAGTGGTATGGGGTTCTGTTATTATTACATATGTTTATCTGCACATATGTTTATCTGTTATTATTACATATGTTTATCTGCACATTTCCATAAAAATCATAAAGATTGTACGATCATGCAATTTCATGTGTCTAGTGAATGACAGCATTCTCATTTGCATATCATTTGCATGCAGGTATGCAATAATGTTTTCGGTATCATACTGCAGTGAAAGTACCACTTGAATGTGTGTTCACCTGTGCAAGTCATCTCTGGTACATATGTAATAGTACTTGATGGCTGTCTGTGGGTGGAGTATCTTTTCTGGTAGAATTTGTAGTGTTTGATGTAGCAAACACAGCTCTGGTAATTTTCACATTTTAACAATGAAATATGCTAACTGCATTGACAATAGTGACTCTTTCATCTCAATTCCATGAACTTAAAGTGGGTACAATGTTTGCAGTACCTGTAGTCTTTCTCAAGTGATGCCCATACATGTCACTAGTTCTATGTCAGGCAATGTCATAGTTTCCATTGCCAAATTGACAAAACTAGTTTACTACAACACTGCATGTTTGCATGTAACATTAGAAAGAGAACACTTCACGTATTCTATCATACACATTTTTATGTTATGAGAACACATTTTATATGTGATGATATAAATACACTGAATGTTTCACCAAGTTGTCTTTTACATGATTCATTATCCAGTCATTGTAATTATTTAGGAACTGATGCAATAAATTTATGCAATGAATGCTGTACTTGAAATTAACTGCCTAGTTCCATGGTATGTATATAATAGTGTATGAAGTGTAGATGTAATATACATACATTACCTACCACCTACTTCAGTACCTACCTACCTACACACACACTCATACATACATATACACATACATACATACATACATACATGCATCCATCCACACACACACACATACATACACACATACATACATACATACATACATACACACACACATACATACACATACACACACATACATACATACATACACACATACCTACATACACACATACATACATACATACATACATACATACACATACACACATACATACATACACACACACATACATACACACACACACACACACATACATACACATGATGGTTGCTTGTTCAAGCCCATCATACAACTGAAATATTCGGTAGCTGATAAACAGATCAGTGAGACAAAGACAACTAAAATTCCATATATTTATTTAAATAATCCTGACAATTGACATGATTGATGTGACAAGTGAAATACATTAAAAAGCTAAACAAATCAACATTTTTTTATCAAAATTACAAACAATATTACATTATCTAGAAAGGGTTATTTCACAATTGGTACAAAATATCATGTCTACATACAGATACAATTTAGTCAGTGTTAATCAACACCATTATATAGGGAGAGAGCCTGACAACCCCTGAACTTCCCAAATATCAACCCACTTTCAAATCTGTGGTTTCCATCGTAACTATACCTAAGAATACATCCATAATCAGATGACAAAAACCTGAATGAAATCACTCATATGTAAAGGGAAACTACAGACACACAGACAAGAATTTTTTTATATAAAAGAATCCATCTGCAATTTGAATTGACAAAAAGCATAAGAGAGCAGCAAAGAAAAGAGCAAATGTGTAATTTCAATGTATATATAAATTATTGTGTTTGAATGACAAGTTTATACAACTATTGTACTTCAACCCTGGATGACCTTCGTTGATCTGACCTGGTCACACTGGGTGGATAGTCACTATGACAACACATTCATACATATAAATGGCAAACCTTGCCATCATCCAATAAAGTACCTCAACCCTTTGTCACTATCCAATCACTATAAATATCTGCATATTGTTCTCAATTAATCATTTTGTTATTCATTAGTATTTCATTGCATGATCCAAAAGTCAAAAGTTTCTTGGTTTTCTTATCTAAAATATTCCCATTTCAGGATTGTTGAGGTCAGCTTAAAAAGACAAATTTTATACATTTTTTTTCCTCAATAATTTGTGGACTGTTATATAATAAGTTATTTTCTTACTGCATATGTGATAAAATTGTTCACCATTTAAAAAGTTCACAGTGGGCATTTAATCTGTATGTGAAATTTCTGAGCCAGTGTTTTTCTTGACTGTAAGATACTACATCATGTTGCGCCACCCTCACCGGCCTGAAAGGGTCGACCGATGTGTGAGGGCGCTTGTCAAGGCGTACCTTAGCATTTGTCTTGATATCATACAATTATTTCACGTACTCCAAGTCTGGCATAATCAAAATACTAGATTAAAACACAATTTTTTTATCAACATTTCATTGAATCATCCTAGTGATGACTTAGTCATCCCTATGTCTTGCTTATCATGGTATGATCCTATTGTCTTCTATAGTCATTTGGGATGTTCCATTATGTTGACAGGTAATACAAATAGTCAAACTGATGTACTAAATTGTGGGACTAAAACTTTGATCAGATTGTGAACATTGGTACCTACAGCAGCAACAATAAAATGGGTGGTGGGGATCAAATAGTTCTTTAATACAATACATGTGGTATGACTTATCCCTGAATAAAGTCTGTGACAAATGGTAAAATTCTTCTTTGTGATCTCAAATCATATTCCTTAAAAGGTTTCTTTTTTATACTAAGTACCATGACAGATGACGGTCCTGTAGTGTAACACAAGTCGACTTCTTTGAAAGGAAATTAAAATATGATTTCAGAATAGTAGATTTCATGTGCATTTCAATCAAACTAAGCAGAGATAGTTCCATTTATCATCATCCTATTTCCTCTTAATTTCATCCTTCATCACTAAGGTTGCCATGGAGATTGCTTCTCCAGTGATGGCTTATCCTCGTTACTAGGCAACCTTAACTGATTATATAGAAGATGAAACCAGTTGATGTTACAGTCTGTAAAGATGTCAGATTAAATCAATCTCTCCATCAAAGTTTAATCAGAGTTATTAGGGAAACAAGCAAATTTAAATTTTCAATCATAACACTTATAAAAAAAAAAGAGCAAATTGAATTCTTGGTACCTGCAATAGCATTTCATGTCATGCTAGAGGGTTGTCTTATTCTCACATGTGCCTATAGTAATGCATGTGAAGCGCATGGTGTCAGTAAAAAAATCAAATGTTCCATTATTTTTATGATGCACCTAGGCAGTAATATTCTATTTCAGGTACCGAGAACTGAATTAATGATTTCTGAAGCTTTTGTAAGTCACTATTTTTCAAACTGAAATTTTGAAAGTCATGACATGAAATTATTTGTATGGGACATGCTTAATGTATTCAGAGAATGTTATTACTTTGCGTAAATAATTTTGTGATGCCTTATATTTTTATAAACCTTGCATAATTTATCTCATAATTATGTGATGTAGTGTTAATATGATGTTTTATGAATTTGCATAATTCATTATTATAATCTTCACCTTTGAACCCTGCCTGCATTCAGACTGAACAAAATGTCCACATCTCAACCGTTTTGTTGCTAGGCAATACTTCACCTAAATTAAAATACAAAACACACACAAACACACACAAACAAACACTACAAAGTAAAGTAATAGTTCATTGGCAGAGATGGATTATGAAGTCTTTGGCACAAAATTTACAATATTAACCTAACTAGATGTAAAGTAAAGGATATAGAAAATATTGTGAATAAGAGAGAAGATTAAAACCATTGGTGATATTATCAACTAGAAGTCAATGAAATGAACACATATCTGAAAACAATTCTTTCCTCACACTTTCACTACTCTAATATAGTCTCTCCCCATAATTTAAATACCCTAGTCTATTGCAGTCTATTTGCAGACAGCCATCTCTCATAGAACTGCTCTAGTCTATTTGCAGTCTATTTGCTGACAGCCATCTCTTATAGAACTGCTCTAGTCTATTTGCAGTCTATTTGCTGACAGCCATCTCTTATAGAACTGCTCTAGTCTATTGCAGTCTATTTGCAGACAGCCATCTCTTATAGAACTGCTCTAGTCTATTGCAGTCTATTTGCAGACAGCCTTTTCTCATAGAACTGAGTAGATTATATCATGTTATAGATAGATCCAAAAATCTAATGTGATTACCATAAGTTGATGTCTAGCCAAACTGATCCCACAGCCATATTATTATGTATTCTGTTTGTCACATGACTGCTTGATTATAACAAATTGTGTATATATATACCATATACATGTGCGTTCTGCCTTGTAACATGATCTTTTACCAGTTTCACAAGATGAATTTTAAAATTGAAGGTTTTAGGAATAATTTGTGCCCACCAGTTTTAAGGTTGGCAGTTCTACTGTTATCTATTAATAATAAGAAAGGTAAGCAATCCTACAAAACGTTCTTCACCTTCTGATGATCAGAGAGCTAGGTAGTCCTACAGGGAATTTCAGCTTAAACCAGAAAGCTGTGCAGACCTAACTGAAAACCAGAAAGCTAAGTAGACCAAACTGACAACCGGACAGTGAACAGTATCAGTCAAACAGAAAGATCCCTATCTTGAAGTGCAAAAAGTGAGTTTCAGATTGAACCGGCAATTAATGGCTTCATTCTATAGCAACTATGAAACACTTAAAATATTATCAAATATGCAAATTTAAACCAACACCATTGATTATAAGGTCTGAAGAATTTTTTTTCAATGTGAAGAAAAGTCCAAAATATACAATAAGGAGTCAATTAACTATCAATCAAATTGATCAACCGATTGTCAATTGATCTCAATCTCTCAGAAATCACTGCTGTCAACAATATATGCTGCAGCTTGCAAACATGAAGCACACTTGTAAATAGTCGATGAGATGGTAACAAACAGCATTGACATACAAACTGGTTGAGTGCGCTATTAAAAACACGATACCACTCTTATCAGCTGTTGTGTTGAAATAAGAGGAACTGTGGCTACAGCTATCAATATAAACAATACCACATCCTTCAAAATACTACGCTAAACAATGAAGGGGTATCATTGCTCACAGACACAAAATTATTCACATTAAAAAAATTAAAACAATATACAGATCTTTTCAAAACTGGTGGTTGCATTCAAGAATGTCATTCGAACACCCTGATCATGTCATGTTTGAATGTTGTACAGTAGACACTAGTGCACCATCTGAGGCTATTTAATATTCATTTATGCAAATGAGTATTCTGGTATCTATGGCTTGTTCTGAATGGAAAATATTCATGAGCCTCTGACGATGCAATGTATAAGGCTTGTTATGTTATATACTAAAAAATATCAGATAAAATAACACAAACTGAATCTAAAATCTTTTTGATAAACGCTGATAAGTCTGGATTACTGGTTAATATCCTGCTAGAGTTGATTTCTGCAGTGTTAAGATTCTATATGAGATATGCACACATCCCTTAGGGGTGGTTTTGTTGTTTGTTTGTTGTTATATTCTCCCGGCTTTAGCATCTGTAATAGCTCCCCACACATCAAAGACAAACTCATCTGGGAATGCAAAGTCTCCTAGATTTGTATCCATGGCTTGGGCGAAGTCGTTAGGGTTGTCTTTATCTTTACCTAAGTCAACCATTGTAGTAGCTACAGGGGAAAAAAACAAGAACATTATTTTTTACATACTACTTTCCAGAGTGAAGGAGGTAGGTGAGAGATCCTAGGGAAAAGACCCATTTCTTTCTTTTATAAATTTTTGATTGCACTTTCTTCAAACACAGATGGCTAAACCTGCCCAACCCTTCATCTATGATGCAGTGTCAATTTGCCTAACTCTACTCCACAGACACATGAATCAACTTACTTAACTCTTCAATGTTGATGTCAAGTATCAATTTGCCTAACTTGACACCACAAATCAACTTGCCTAACTCTTCAATGATTCAACCATCAATTTGCCTAACTTGACACCACAGATAATTACAAATCAACTTACCTAACTCTTAAATGACTGCCCCATCAATTTGTCTAACTCAACAACACAAATAAATTTGCCTAACTGTACTCTACACTGCAAATAAAGACAAACACAACTTACCTAACTCTTCATCTCTGATGCCCATATAACTTTCCAGTAGATCATCTACTTTTTTGATAGCTCTTTCATCAAAGGCAGATGGCTAAAATAAATCAGACACAACATACAATCAAGTTTATGTTTTCTAGTTTTTACAAACACAAGGCCTCTTCATCAACTTTTCTTTGGAATGAGAATATTCATATTTTCCGTAGCCATACATGTCTCAACAAATTCAAGGACAAAAATGAAAGGGTTGTTCATTTGAGGGACAAATAAATTATAATGTTTACACAACAACTCAAGTTTTGCTTTTTATTGAAAGTATAGACGATTTATGGCCCTCATTCGGGTATTTTACTCACATGGATATTTTTCTTAATTTTTAATTTGTTTTAAATCATGATAAAACACATTGAAGTGTAAGCAGAATGTTGATGTTATCAATTTTGAAACTCAAAAGTATTTCTATAAACAAAGTGAATTGATTTGAGCTAATCCTATCATGTAAAAGAAAAAAATCCACTTTGTGTGAGTGTGTCTGTCTGTCTGTCTGTGTGTGTGTGTGTGTGTGTGTGTGTGTGTGTATGTGTCTGTCTGTCTGTCTGTCTCTCTGTCTGTCTCTCTGTGTGTGTGTGTATGTCTGTCTAAGTGTGTGCATGCATGTGCATGCACACATGCATGCATGTGTGGATGGGTGTGGGTGTGCATGGTATGGATGGGTAGGTGGGTGGGTGTGTCTATGTGTGTATGTTGTGTATGTTATGTATGCATGTACATGTGCATGATGTATACAAGATTTATGGGTGTGATGTATGTGGGTAGGTATGAGTTGTGTAGTGTGTGTGTGTGTGTGTGTGTGTGTGTGTGTGTGTGTGTGTGTGAAGTATGTGTATATATTTCTCTGTGTGTGTATTTTTGTCTGTCTGTGGCAATTGACTTACTATTGCTTCTATTGTTGCTGGTCCTTTAGATCTTAATCTAAGTGTTTCTTTGCCTGATTTCACTTGTGATTCTGTTGCTGGAGTTGCCGCAGCTTGTGTTGGTGCTGTCTTGCTTTGTCTGGGTCCAATCTCAGCTATCAAAATGAAATCAGAGTCATACATTCAGAACACAGCATTGTGCTAGAATTAATACTAAGCAGTCATGTACATCAATGATAAACAGACATTAGTGATATATTAAAGTGCCTTAATCAATTCAAAATCCTTTCAGCCAAACATAGGACACACTTGTATATAAAAGCAGGATTCCTTAAGCTAGTGAATCATATATACTGCCATACAGGACAACTTGAGGATGAATTCAGATTCAATATAAGCCCTTGGTAATTTCACATTTACAAGTCGGACTTACAACTTTACACTCTGAAATCTTACATGGGGTAGAAATCCGACACTTTTTGTGGCTATATAAATATATAAATATAAAAATATTAAAGTCAGGATAATATTTATTGTGATTTTATTCTTCACTGACTGTAAAGGCATCAACCCCAGCTTGTTTTCCAATTCATTGCATATTGTCCTTATCAATAGACAAATATTCCTTGCATGCATGGATTAAATTGTATCTCCTCTTGTAGTGGTGATGCAGTCACTCACAACATACATGTATACTATATGCTAACAACATGGACCAGTCATAGTATAGATTGGACACTGAGTGGTTGTGATTACATAGGTCTGCATGGTATTGTGTTCATTGATTGGTTATAATTGCATAGCCCCAGGTGGTATTGTTCAGTATATGTCAATTTTTCTATCAATGGACAAACCTTGCATGAATTAAATTGGATTTCTAGTAATAATGTTGATATATACTATTTTGCTAATAAGCTGTTGGAAATTAGACGTTCACCAACTGTAATGACATTACAACCATGTACTGTACATGACAGGCATGCAATTCTACACATGTACATTGCCCCTATATCAATGCACACACACATACATTTACAGGCCCCCTATTAATGGATATACGTGGACTAAATGCTAGGAGTACACTGCATTGTGCTAGAGAGTCCTACAGTATTATATTGTACAGTGTGATTACATTTCTAGACAAAGTATCATGATTCAAAACCTAATTTCAAGTCAAAGTAATGTACTTCATTCAGAAACCGATCACCGTCAATATCACTTCTAACGAAGTAAGTGCCCAAATTCCTTCTGAGCAGACTAAATACCCCTGCCACCACTATCATAATTGCAGTACATGTATAATAGCTGCCATCATAATTATAGTACACCACCTTCCAGTACATATGTACACAACTACAAATATACTTAGTATGGTATTTTACATATATTGTAATATAGCTGCTTTTACATGTATATCTACTGCTATACAGCTGTCTGCAAATTTACATACTGCAGCTTAAAGTATGCCTGTATTAGTCTAAAGGCTATACCTGGCTGTGAATCTGAAGATATTGTTCACCACAATTCACAGCAATGGATAGCCTTTAGACTAACCTGTAGTACAGCTGATCATTGAGCCTTGAGATGTCATCTTAATTAATTAAGGGATTCTGACTACGATATCTCTATGGATGTCGTCGAGAGATATGTGAGAAATTCACCTCCTGAATGTCTAATTTACAATACTTACCAAACGCTTTCCTTGGTTCAACTAACGTCATGGTAAATGTGCCTCCCTGTGGCAATTCCTTCAGTGTTCTGGCAACTTCAAAATGCCGACATCCCACCATACTTTTGCCATTGATGGATTCTACATGGTCTCCGATACACACATCTTTGTCTCTATCCATGACACTGTTTTCTTTAATTCTCTTGATAAAGGCATAGCCAGCACCGTTATCAGTGATTGTTAGTCCCAGGGCTGGTTCACTTTTAAGTACAGTTACATCTTTGCTAAAACCCTTTATATGGGCAAAGATGAAATCTTCAAGCCCTATCTGACCGCCTAGTAATCTCTGCATATCTATTTTATGTGTGTTGAGTGTACAAAAGACAATCTGTAACGGAGAAAGAGAAAGAGATGCTAAAATGTGCTGCAGTAAAATTCACCCACTGTCATAAACTGCAGCTTAATTTTCTTTTGTGACACATCGAAAAATCTTTGGACGGGTGCCGTAAAAGAGGCTGTAGTTTATGATGAATTCACGTAACTAGTCCAGAGACTTGGCTATCTGGTTCAACATACTGGCTTGATAGATTCAGTGTATAGCATGAATTTGTCAAGCAAGGTATAGCCAAGTCTGTAGGTTAACATTCACCATGTTTGCCACAGGTTTGTCTAAACCTCAGTTCATTGGATGGATACTGCTTCCACTATCTCTGATCAAAAATGAGGATGAAAGTATCGTTTAATTAACTTAATTTTTTTTTTAAAGGTATCAGCTGTTTAATAATTCAATGGATTTAGAATGAAAACAAAAGTTAATAATAAAATGAACAAGGTTCTCTTAAATGCCAGTCTATTTGAGTTTAGCAACAGTAAAAAGATAATAATCTTTACAGTGCAGATATTAATTATTATGGACTTTGCAGACCTAGGTTGTATGGGGGGGGGGGGGGGGGGGGCATAATATATTAACGAGGTTCATAAAACCCATGTCTGGTCCATAAAGGTTTTATCATATATATGTACCATATGGAGTATTAAAATATTGGGGTGATATGGCTGTGACACTGGGTATATGATATAGATTGAATTACATTGGAGGTGATATGGCTGTGACACTGGGTATATGATATAGATTGAATTACATTGGAGGTGATATGGCTGTGACACTGGGTATATGATATAGATTGAATTACATTGGGGTTGATATGGCTGTGACATTGGGTATATGATATAGATTGAATTACATCGGAGGTGATATGGCTGTGACATTGGGTATATGATATAGATTGAATTACATTGGAGGTGATATGGCTGTGACATTGGGTATATGATATAGATTGAATTACATTGGGGTTGATATGGCTGTGACACTGGGTATATGATATAGATTGAATTACATTGGAGGTGATATGGCTGTGACACTGGGTATATGATATAGATTGAATTACATTGGAGGTGTTATGGCTGTGACATCGGGTATATGATATAGATTGAATTACATTGGAGGTGATATGGCTGTGACATCGGGTATATGATATAGATTGAATTACATTAGAGGTGATATGGCTGTGACATCGGGTATATGATATAGATTGAATTACATTGGAGGTGATATGGCTGTGACATTGGGTATATGATATAGATTGAATTACATTAGAGGTGATATGGCTGTGACATTGGGTATATGATATAGATTGAATTACATTGGAGGTGATATGGCTGTGACATTGGGTATATGATATAGATTGAATTACATTGGAGGTGATATGGCTGTGACATTGGGTATATGATATAGATTGAATTACATCGGAGGTGATATGGCTGTGACATTGGGTATATGATATAGATTGAATTACATTGGGGTTGATATGGCTGTGACACTGGGTATATGATATAGATTGAATTACATTGGAGGTGATATGGCTGTGACACTGGGTATATGATATAGATTGAATTACATTGGAGATGATATGGCTGTGACATTGGGTATATGATATAGATTGAATTACATTGGAGGTGATATGGCTGTGACATTGGGTGTATGATAAAATATCTGTTTGTTTTTATTGTTGTTTATTTTGAAAAGCAGAAGTGATCAGTAAAATATAACTGAATGTAGCACCATTGGTATTTTACATTTACTACTCAAACAAAATAATGGTACATAGACAAGTAGATACCCCACCTCCGCCCCTCCTTCAATTACTGGAGTTCAAAACCTTCCCAAAAACAAAGTTAATGTAAATACGCAAACAGCAGTCCAATTTTCTATCTACCAATTACTACAATCTACTAGTACTAATGTTGCCTGTTTGATATTTAGAAACTGAAAGTTCTATATATTTTATGTAATTACACTTGTAATTCCCATTTCCCCTACTACTCAGCTGTAACCATGGCAACTAATAAATTCTACAATTAGCTTTTCTTTCCCCATGTGAATTTAGCTAGGTTGATGTGATGAACTTTGACCCTGAATCATGATACAAGAACACACTGGGCTGACTTGTAATATGAACACTGTAGTAACACATTTTATACTGCTCATTTTTGAAAGTCACACGAACTATTTGGCCAAAAAATTCCTTCTGGTCATCACACGCATCACTTAAATACCCTTACGTCTGTCTTTTTCGTGTGTTTGTTCAGCCAATGCTGTCTGCAGATCTGGGGTGAAACACAAAAATAACCCTCCCCACTTCAGTGAAGACAACTGCAGAGCCAATCATGAACAAGCAAATGACATCTGCCCCACATACACACTTGCACTAAAGTAGTAAATAAAAAAAGAACAGTAACTGCCATAAATATTAGACTGAGTGACAGGTTTGAGAATTACACAAAATATAAAAAATTCACATCGTCGCACCACTTTGAACAAAATGTTCTGACCAGAAAAAAATCTCTTTTTTTGGTCTTAGGGTTGCATCTTTCAATGCTATAGTACATCGTTGATGTACATCACAGACAAGGAACAGACTTGTCCTGTGTTTGTGGGTACACGTACAACATTCTGTACAAGAAAGGTGTTTAACTTGTGGATATCACTTTGTGTATACAATATGTTTCTGAAAGGTCTGAATAGCTTACAATTTCTCTTATTCCCCAATTTGCATGTTTATCAAAAGAAAAAAAGCTAAATTTTCACTGTTTACATAAATTTCAATTCGGACTAATGCATCAAAGGCAGCAGTACACATAAGTGGTATTAAAAATTTGACACTTTCAAAACCCAATCTCATTTTGCTTTAAGCTCTCATTTTACTCAAAATGCAATACTTACAAATCCTACTTCAGCAAATTTCCAAATTCTGTACATGCAGTATCTCAACTCTATTGCTATATGTTCCTTATCACTGAATTATCGAATTCACATTTTGAAAAACAAAAATGGAAATTGATATCGCACTATCACACATTTCAGGAAACTCGTGATTTCACATATTCTCCATTTCTCACGTTAAAGATGGCAGGTGGTCTCATAGGTTGTAGACGATAGGTAGAGATGAAGGGCATATTTCTATGAACTACCTACAGGGGTTCTATATATCATTTCATTCTGTGAATGAGTACATGTATATGAATTATTTGAATGATGCTTCTTAAAGTGAAATATGTATAATCTGTTTTTAAGTATGAATTCATATATGATATGTATATAAGGAGCTATATTTGATTTGGACAGTTAAAATTATTAAAAAGCAAAGATAGGATGATAATTGAAAAGTATGTATTTGTCTAGCTGTGCTTTGTTTTATGTTGGTATATACACTAATCATGAATGTGTATGTGTGTGTATTTATGTGTGTAATAATGTATATGTGTGTGTGCACTGTATGTATGTATGTATGTATGTATGTATGTACGTATGTATGTATGTATGTATGTATCTATCTATATATCTGTGTCCATGTTTGTGTCTATATGGGAGGGGTTAAATGAATGTATGTCTGTCAGTATCTTCTATGTAATTGAGCAAATCATGAGTACTTAGGTGTTTTTTTTACACAGTTAAAATGTCATGCAACTATTTCTTACATAACAAACTACCATCACATAAAACTTACTAAATATAATCTATAAGCTTGAAATAAACTGTTACTGATGTGTAATAGTATTTATTTGACAAACTGAGAGACTAGTAATTAATGATGTTTTATATGCTATAAATCAAGTCGGTGACCAAATGCAGAAAATATGACACGTTTCCTATTTCCTTGGTAATAGTGATATTACATAACTTCATATTGGGGATTAAAATTCTGGTCAAATTTTCCACTTTTTGTAATGTACATGTACAGCTTAATAATCAGTGTGCTTAGATTTTGAAATGGTATTTGCTATCCGTGACATATGGACTGGCCAGCTGCTGTCTGGCACGTATATTTTTCTTTTTTCACTGAAGATAGACAGGAATATAATTAAAAGATTTCACAAAGAAGCCGTCCTTCTGTGGACCATTTAGAAAGTCTTTCCTGTTGTTGCTGATCGACCCTTCAGTAACAGTGTGAGTCTGCCGACTACTTGATTTCATAAATTTTGAAAAGCGTCAGTTTTCAGTTCTATTCCTTATAGAGTATTCTGTAATAATACTTAACGACCATACACTGCCTTGGTTCAAATAATCAGCATGGTAAAGGAGAAAGGGTTTTGACATGACTATTATATAAGGCCAGTCTGATTCTTGTGAATGCTCGAAAGTGCTTGACAATTTGCATCATAGCAAAAGCAGATTGATTTCAGTCAATAAATGATGGCAAATTGAACTGTGGTGCTATAATTTCCATGCTATTGCTAGCCACAATAACACGCTTTTCTAGTTTGAATTTCGGTTTTCTCTCAGATATTTTGTATATTATTTATCATTGTGACTGCTTTGGGTTAATCCGGCTCAGCTATTATTTTTTCTGTATTTCAAGTTTTCAACGTTTATTGATATGAAATTTCAAATAGCATAGCAACGGTTTCAAATATAATACACAGTAACTTATTTTCTTCATTTTTTTTCAAAATAAGTCATTGTGACATCACAGCAACACATGTAGAATTGGTATTTCAATAACAACATATCAGCGAGGGCAATATCACAATTTAGTGCCTGCACAAGGGTTGGTGCTTTTGATGATGCCCAAGCTGAATTGGTAATTATTTTTTTAGTCAACTTCTGCTATACATGTATGTATAGTGACCTTAACTCAAGCATGGATCACTACAAAAAAACGTCACTGCTCAGTGTTATGATGTGCAGAATACACATGAGCATATGTTAAAATAACGCCACTGGGCAATAGTTAGTCTCTGCATGCATGGGCAATATGAGCTTCTGGGCAAAAGACTATAGTAATAAAGAATATCATGTGATTCAATTCTGACCAATGAGAGCTTATGTAAGCAAGTTGTCATTGTTGAGGTACCATAAATATATATTAGAGGCTGTAAAATAATTATCTGAACAAATAATTTTGAAATATTTGTTATAAATACGGGGACCCTCACCTGAGGGGTAATTACTAGCATTTCAATTTATGTACAGTACAGAAGTGTTTTGTGAGTAAAATGTAATAAACTAATATGTTTTCTTTATAATGTGCACTACTGCTACTGTGAATTTCACAATACTGTTCAGCTTTTCTGTTTGATACATCCACACAGAAAACAATAAGAATCTGCATATGTGATATGTCACACTTCAAAAGCAAGATCACCTATTTTGCTACATTTAGTCTAAATGACATAAACCATTTCAATCTGTTGCAACTCCATGCAGACATTCGGGCACCAATGTTTTTCTTAGTATCAAACATCCAATGAAGGGCGAATAAAATATCCTTTGCGGTATTCATTTGATGTCTGAATGGTGGTGGTACATGTATGTGTAGTTCATTTCACAAAATGTAGCAAGAAACTGCACTCATTTAATCTTGCTATCTGAAATTGTACATGTCCAGTTTCTTATGGGTTTCTGTGTGGTTGTATTAAACAGAAAAGCTGAACGGTAATGTGAAATTCGTGAAATAATTTTGTCAACCAGTATACTCTCATGGGAGTTAACCAATATATTCCCATTAGATTTAGTCACACAAAAGAACCATCATTTATTAGCTTGTGTGAACAGACCGGCAAGACAAACTGTATTGTGGTACTGATAATGAAGCCTTAGGGACAATAAATACTATCAACATACAATATTAAGGTCAGTAAAGCTAAGTAATTAGACTAAAGCTTACTGGTTTTAACAAAATTTACAGTCACTGTGTAATATTGAACTACAGCCTGGACTAGCTATCACTTTCATATTGATGAATCACCATAGGTGAATCTCTTTATTTGGTAATGAGTTTGGTTGCACATCAGGAAATGGGAACAGCTATCATATATAACGGATAAATTCAACTTGCACGGAATAACAACTTAAGTTGGGTTTTCAAGATCAATTACATTCGACAGTCATATCAGGATACCTAAACTTTTCCATGAGCTTGATGTAACAGAAACATCTGGATACCAGTGTTGTGATGGGAATAATACAGATTTGGGAAGTGATCAAGATGAAAACGTAAACAAAATATGTCATACAAAGGACGTTTCAAGCCAGAATAAAGGTAATATGATTGAATTGAACTACTAGCTAACCTCTACCATTAGATTTTAATCAAACTGGATTCATCCATATAGATTAAAATAAAGCAATGTATGTTATAGAGGTTGGATGAGATATCTAGGTAGTGTACATCTAGAAAAAATTTGCCTGAATTTAGCAATTACATACTGATACTGGTAAGGGGCAATCACACAATGTCACACAAGCTCAACAAGCGAACTTTGTTCGTTTAGGGGGGTCTGGCGTCAATGTGATTGCTGAACTTCATTTTCTCACTTCTCATCCAAATTCCAACGGAAAACTTTCACTCCTTCAATGATAACAGCTTTTGTATTTACTAGTGAGATGTTGATAAGTTGATAAAAATTTACTTCTAATGTGAGATATGGTGTTGGGTTTCTGGTAGTATTTTAATGTGTTTACAATCATGTTTTTACATTACATCAATCGTAGTGGTGTGACCGCTAGTTTTCATCATAGTTTACATCATATATGAATGCTTGATGTCGCACTTGTGAATGTTCATTTAGGGTGAGGGGGTTTTGACCTAAACGAATGATGTTCCTTTTGTTGAGCTTGTAGTATTGTATTGGGATACTAGAGATGATTTAAACCTAGCCATGGATTGGGATTACTATCATGAACCTACATATAGCTGATGATATAAGGGTAATCTTTCCTCTACCAAACCAAGTTCCTCTGATTCTAGCAGTTACATGTACCCAAACAATTATACCTTGCCTGATAATTTTAAAATTTTGACCATATATTCCAATCTCAGGAATCTGTATTACCATGTAATATGGTTCGCATCACCATGACATCGCTGAATGAAAATGTTGACATTAAAAACAAATTCAAATGCACAATCCTGGAGTTTTACTTCAGAGCAAAAACATGAATTATTAACAGTACCCACTGCTGATAAATTACTTTTGTCAAATACCAGGTACAAGTCTATTTTTTTGGTTCATTTTTAAATTTCAAAATCACAATTTACTATGTGTGAATCTCTTTGTGTATCATGCAAACTGAGTACATGTACGAGTATTCATTTTCTACGACAATAGGCTGAGGGTACCCTTATTTTTTTGTTTCTCATTACCTAACCCACCCAAACTTTCAGCTCCTACATCAACATATTTTATTTTCACCCACCCTTAATATTTCGTGGAATAGCACCCTTTCTGGCAAGAATGAGAAAGTGTATGGACTGTCAATGTCATCTATGTTCATGGGGGCTGCAATGGCACTTGTTCAAGAACAGAACCTTGCTTTCATGACAGAAGTTATTCAAGTGGAAGGGGGCTGAGAACATGCCAATTGTGTAGAGAAGCTGTGAAAGGGTTTGTTACCAGGAATCCAATTAAAAAAAAATAGCGAGGAAGAAAAGGAAAGGCAGAGAAACATGTAGATTATATTTTATTTTTTACTCTAAAAAACCAGATGAAACCAACCAATAGCTGTCATGAAAAAGTAATGAGAAACATAAAAAACAAGGTGACCCTGATGGAAAATTTTGCTGAAACATGAACACACTGTGTATACACCAACATTGTTTGTAATATTAAATAATACAAACACTGTGATGAACCAGGTTTTATGTCAACAAGGCCACCTCATTATGATCAGAACTGTGGTTTTTGTTACATTACATTTATCAAAAACAACACACACACACACACACACACACACACACACACACACACACACACACACACCCAAAGTGAGTGAATTAAACTCTACTGACTTCATCATGCCTTGAGGTATATCACAATACATGGCATCTATATTTAGCTCGCTTTCATACATAAACAGATGTGAAATATACTGTTCAACATTTCAAAAGGAGTCGTGGAATCAACTATAAAGCTAACAAATGGAGAGAATTAATTGGTACATTATTCTGTTAGCTCAGAGCATTTCAGTGTAATATACAATATACAATATACTACATTTAGTAACTGTGTATGCATAGCATGGATTAAATAAATGGATCACAATTGATAGATCCATGGAGGCCAAGGTCTACCATCACTAATTCCATTTTACCATTTTTAACGACTATACCTCCAGGTGTTTAAAAATTGATTTCTGAACAGAGCATTACCAGGCACTATCAACCTTCGATTAAAACATAGAATCAAACTTCTCTTCCAATCATACCAGCCCAAAGTATAACCAGATCCCCATCCCCTCCCTCCCTCCTCCACAGCATCTAAATCAATGACCAGATCACCCACCACTGAGGAAAGGTAAACAAGGCACGCAACATCCTAAATTTTAAGTCTGGTAAAGCCGCCACTTCAGGACTGAACTTTGACAATGTGGTGCCATACTTCTAAACATATTTCTAAGTGTTATCTTTTCATATTTTATAACTTCCTGTACATTGTAACCCACACTCAAATATATAGCCATTGCCAGACTACTTCAGTAGATTATTACACGTCGAAAGATACATTTTCAATAACAATCAACTCTAACAAGATTTTTACAACTAGATATTAGCCTCTACCCACCCTGTAACTAGATATTAGCCTCTACCCACCCTGTAACTAGATATTAGCCTCTACCCACCCTGTAACTAGATATTAGCCTCTACCCACCCTGTGACTAGATATTAGCCTCTACCCACCCTGTGACAAGATATTAGCCTCTACCCACCCTGTGACTAGATATTAGCCTCTACCCACCCTTTAACTAGATATTAGCCTCTACCCACCCTGTGACTAGATATTAGCCTCTACCCACCCTGTGACTAGATGATAGCCTCTACCCACCCAGTAACTAGACATTAGCCTCTACCCACCCTGTAACTAGATATTAGCCTCTACCCACCCTGTAACTAGACATTAGCCTCTACCCACCCTGTGACTAGATATTAGTCTCTACCCACCCTGTGACTAGATATTAGCCTCTACCCACCCTGTAACTAGATATTAGCCTCTACCCACCCTGTGACTAGATATTAGCCTTGACCCACCCTGTGACTAGATATTAGCCTCTACCCACCCTGTGACTACATATTAGCCTCTACCCACCCTGTGACTACATATTAGCCTCTACCCACCCTGTGACTAGATGATAGCCTCTACCCACCCTGTGACTAGATGATAGCCTCTACCCACCCTGTGACTACATATTAGCCTCTACCCACCCTGTAACTAGATATTAGCCTCTACCCACCCTGTAACTAGATATTAGCCTCTACCCACCCTGTGACAAGATATTAGCCTCTACCCACCCTGTGACTAGATATTAGCCTCTACCCACCCTTTAACTAGATATTAGCCTCTACCCACCCTGTGACTAGATATTAGCCTCTACCCACCCTGTGACTAGATGATAGCCTCTACCCACCCAGTAACTAGACATTAGCCTCTACCCACCCTGTAACTAGATATTAGCCTCTACCCACCCTGTAACTAGACATTAGCCTCTACCCACCCTGTGACTAGATATTAGTCTCTACCCACCCTGTGACTAGATATTAGCCTCTACCCACCCTGTAACTAGATATTAGCCTCTACCCACCCTGTGACTAGATATTAGCCTTGACCCACCCTGTGACTAGATATTAGCCTCTACCCACCCTGTGACTACATATTAGCCTCTACCCACCCTGTGACTACATATTAGCCTCTACCCACCCTGTGACTAGATGATAGCCTCTACCCACCCTGTGACTAGATGACAGCCTCTACCCACCCTGTGACTACATATTATTAGCCTCTACCCACCCTGTAACTAGATATTAGCCTCTACCCACCCTGTAACTAGATATTAGCCTCTACCCACCCTGTAACTAGATATTAGCCTCTACCCACCCTGTAACTAGATATTAGCCTCTACCCACCCTGTGACTATATTAGCCTCTACCCACCCTGTAACTAGATGACAGCCTCTACCCACCCTGTGACTAGATGACAGCCTCTACCCACCCTGTGACTACATATTAGCCTCTACCCACCCTGTAACTAGATATTAGCCTCTACCCACCCTGTAACTAGATATTAGCCTCTACCCACCCTTTAACTAGATATTAGCCTCTACCCACCCTGTGACTAGATATTAGCCTCTACCCACCCTGTGACTAGATGATAGCCTCTACCCACCCAGTAACTAGACATTAGCCTCTACCCACCCTGTAACTAGATATTAGCCTCTACCCACCCTGTAACTAGACATTAGCCTCTACCCACCCTGTGACTAGATATTAGTCTCTACCCACCCTGTGACTAGATATTAGCCTCTACCCACCCTGTAACTAGATATTAGCCTCTACCCACCCTGTGACTAGATATTAGCCTTGACCCACCCTGTGACTAGATATTAGCCTCTACCCACCCTGTGACTACATATTAGCCTCTACCCACCCTGTGACTACATATTAGCCTCTACCCACCCTGTGACTAGATGATAGCCTCTACCCACCCTGTGACTAGATGACAGCCTCTACCCACCCTGTGACTACATATTAGCCTCTACCCACCCTGTAACTAGATATTAGCCTCTACCCACCCTGTAACTAGATATTAGCCTCTACCCACCCTGTAACTAGATATTAGCCTCTACCCACCCTGTGACTATATTAGCCTCTACCCACCCTGTGACTAGATGACAGCCTCTACCCACCCTGTGACTACATATTAGCCTCTACCCACCCTGTAACTAGATATTAGCCTCTACCCACCCTGTAACTAGATATTAGCCTCTACCCACCCTGTAACTAGATATTAGCCTCTACCCACCCTGTAACTAGATATTAGCCTCTACCCACCCTGTAACTAGATATTAGCCTCTACCCACCCTGTGACTAGATATTAGCCTCTACCCACCCTGTAACTAGATATTAGCCTCTACCCACCCTGTGACTAGATATTAGCCTCTACCCACCCTGTAACTAGATATTAGCCTCTACCCACCCTGTAACTAGATATTAGCCTCTACCCACCCTGTGACTAGATATTAGCCTCTACCCACCCTGTGACTAGATATTAGCCTCTACCCACCCTGTAACTAGATATTAGCCTCTACCCACCCTGTAACTAGATATTAGCCTCTACCCACCCTGTGACTAGATATTAGCCTCTACCCACCCTGTGACTAGATATTAGCCTCTACCCACCCTGTAACTAGATATTAGCCTCTACCCACCCTGTGACTAGATATTAGCCTCTACCCACCCTGTAACTAGATATTAGCCTCTACCCATTGTCTTCATTCAAAACAATAAAGTAAAACCATGATAAACACAAGATGACAAGGCAGTTTACAGCTATCATGCATAACACTAGCTTTCAAAGATAAAAAATACAACTGAGCTAAAATCTGTTTTCATTGTAAATTAATTAAATACATAAAAATAAACAATGTTATTTCACTCTGACTTCAGATATAATGAAAAGGAGCCCACATATTCTTTTTTTTTACAGGTTACTCATCTTTCTACAAGGGTTATTTCTTTACATGAAAAATCACAAGGTACGAAAAACACAAATAATTTACATACATAAAAATCTGCTTAAATGGTAATTTCAAAATCAAGAGATTTCTGACCTTCAAAGGTTATAACTCGCTTGGCAGGCTTAGAAAGCCAACGAGTCTCTGAGCTATTATTAAAAATGACACATGAATTATGAATGACTTTTGTTAAGTCTCAATTCCCAGTGGAGATCCATATTGACTTTGACTTTGATGTATATTGAATTTCTGTCAATTAGACATTTCAGCTGGCCGTAAACTTTGCTCTAAATCAACAGTAACCCAAATATATATTTGATTTGAACAGAGTGATAAATGATGCTCTTTCAGTTACTCAACTGTCACTAATAAATAATCCTTCACAAATAATTATTTTAATCAAATTTAGTTGTTACGAATAATGGCAATACACAATGGTTGTCTAGAAGTTGAGATATTCAAAATTGAATTATTTTCATGTCTGTGAATGTATGACATGTATTTTCAAGAAAGTTCACATTTTTCTTGTTTGTCAATTATTTCATGTATCAAACAATATTATCACAACTATCTCCAGCAACAATCAATCACAAAATTTTGACTCTTACATGCATACAAAGTGTTTTTGCTAAGGTGTGGGGAACCCTGGTAACAGACAGAGGTAAAAATATGGTAAAACTGGCATAGTTCTCCCATACATTGTGGTATAATTTTGGCGGGGAACCCCGGTAAAATGACTAGGGAACTCAGGTATTAAGTTTTACCTACCCTTAAAAAACACCATGCAAATAAGTACCCATATCCCCCACTTTGACTTGATACTAAGCTTAGCATTGCACTTCAAAACATAGTGTAGAGTACAACCGGTAAAAGAAATTCTGCTTAAAAATAGAAACTAAAAGACAAATGAACAATAAGGAAGTAATTATTCAAATTAGTTTGCACAAAAATGAAATCAGGATACAAAACAGGATGTACTGTTAACCTGGAAATATTTGCTGCACACTTACTTTTCACTTATTTCGCTGGACAACAAGAACACAAAAATAAGTAGTGAATAAAATGTCCTCTTGTATGCGAACACAATGTACCAATCTGTTTAATTACCAGTCGCAACAATTAGTCTTTACGAACTAGCTGAAGACTGTAGAATTATACAATTTTCTAGTGGTGAAAATATCTAAGTTTGCAATATCTCAAACAACAGAAACTCACCACCACCACCACCACCACCACCACCACCACCCTTTATAACACAAATGTATATGATAATGCAGGATTTGTTTACGATTTCATGAATTTCATACTATCTCAATCAATCAATCAATCAATTAATCAATACCATACATGAGTTATTCTATCAATTATGCCTTATTCCCCCATTGCCACGCTCCTCTGAAAACAGAAATCCTCTCAGTTTCATAAAGTATGCATTTACAGTTGCATAAGAGTTGTTTACAGTTTAATATGTACCATACACCATACATGATGTGTTATTCTATCAATTACAACCCACCCCCACCCCATTACAATATACTACTACTATTACTTCCAGTAATTAAGTTAGCAACAGTTTAGCAGTGTAGGGTTTCTCACACATAAACATGACTGCATTCAGACCTACTGTGACACACAAAAATACTGAGATTAAGACGATTAAGTTTACCATAAGCCCTCAATGAATGTTACATAATGACCTCATGACATAGTACAAATAACATGATAACAAACCCTACACCTTAACATAGGACTTATAATCATTGTTTGATTTTCTGATTACTGGTACATAGTTACATTTCAAGTTCACATTCCAAATTTTGAATGTAATTGATAGTATCTGCAGTGTTGTAGCAGTGATTCCCAGTATTGATAATGCGAGTACACAGTAGAAGAAATAGTATAAAAGTCAACATTAAAGTGTTGAAAGTAGCACCAGAATAGCATGTAACATTTATAGCATTTAAAATGTTTATTTTCACGACCTACTGGCATTAATCTACTTGTATATATCAAATGTCACGCAATATTGGTCACAAGGAATTTCTCATTCTTGTATCTTGATATGTATGAATTACTTGCATGTACACATCAACTCACTCTGTAAGATACTAGTGTAGTTCCTATATGACATGTTGTAATTACTGCATGTGAGTGGAGATATCATAGTAATCGTAATGGGTCATATAGGAACTAGACTAGTAAGATACAATCAGCTGTGGTTTTGAGAAGCCTGACAGGGTTTAACAACAAGACATATCTTACCGCCTATTATTGACTCTATCTTGCCAACTTGGAATCAGACATCACCCTCCTAGACTAGACAGTGTCAATTCCACATTGATTTTTAATCTGAAGGCTTACTGTGTGTTTATTACAAACTAAATGAAGCTTGACATTGAAACCACACTTCTTCAAAATACTTTACACATGACTGAACTGAAGTGTTTAATGCAGCATGTACCTACAATAAGATGTTGCTGACATCACAACATCCTCCATCAACCCACCCACACACCTAGTACCTGTATATATAACAGTCATTGGGTGTGAATGTAAAACATGCCAATTACATATTGGTGTGGCACCATACAATTATTTAGGTTTGTATTCAGCCTATTGACAGACACAGAATGTTGGTGGAAGTTCTTCACACACTTATAATATACACTTCTACATTTAATGATAAACAACATGGTAGATTCTTAAATCTATATAACTGTCACTGATTTTTAGTCTTGAATTTGTTATATTTTAAATCATATTGTTTTTTGAGATAGAGAAAAAAAATCAAACACAAGTCTTCTTCCTGTTGTGTTTTTCATTTCCATGTGCACACATCTATGTAGTCTATATGTCAGTGTTGTATGTATGTATGTATGTATGTATGTATGTATGTATGTATGTATGTAGTATGTATGTATGTATGTAAGTGTGTATGTATGTATGTATGTATGTATGTAAGTGTGTATGTATGTATGTATGTATGTATGTATGTATGTATGTATGTACGTCCGTACGTACGTCCGTACGTACGTACGTACGTCCGTACGAACGTAGTATTTCTAAGGTTACAGAATCTCTGTACCATGTATTATGCCTCCCTAAATATGTATCTAGCAATACCTCCGTCTGTGACTAGGTGTACATTTTTCAATTCAAGCATAATAATTTTAATACATATTTTTTTTTTGCTAGTGATAGCTGACAACTTCAACAATTCACTGAAAGTACCACTTCCCATTACATCTCATTAAGACAGAAAATTAAAACTCTTTGACATGTTCTACCCATACACATATATTTCATTTGCACGGTAATATTTCAATAAGAATAACTAATAAATTCATTATCACATCATAATTCATAACACAGAGTGAGATTAGTGTAATGGGACATCTGGTCACAAAAGAACAGGATGGAAAAAATTGGATAAATGGGTAAGTATATGGAAGTAGAACTCTGCTGAAGTAATAAAAGTGGTCTATTTTCAAAAACTAGTTAATATTTTACCTGCTGGGGCTTTGTACACTATACTGTAAATTGATATTATTTATGGCAAAGCACAACATGCACAAAAGACACTCAGACTCATATACTCTTAATTAGCTATATATAATATATTAAGTACATGAAGACATTTAACTGTGAAATATATACATTCCATTTTCATCATGGTGTTATGATTTTAGTGATTTTTGTGATATTTTTGCCTATGTCCACTCTTTTGCTTATTGTAATATTCAAATCTAAGTGAAAACACTAATCTAAATGTTTAACTACAGTAAACAGTGTCCAAAAATAAAAAAACAAATGGGGTTGTGTTGTTGAGGGGAAAAAAATACATGGCAGTATTTTTCTTTTGGTTGACATGTTTCATGTATCTCACCAAACTCTGTTTACAACCACCAGTATATTTTATTTATTAATTATGCAATTTGACCTCCCTTTTTGTATTTTCTTCCTGATTTTAATACCTTAAGCATATGAACCCTTTCCACAAATTCCAGAATGACCACAGCATGGTACCCAGTGATGCAGTTGTTTACGACATTATCTCTGTAATTCAGACTTTGAGACCAAAAGATTTTGTAAAATGGTTGTGATATCAGACTATCACGGGAATGGCAATTACTACAGGCTTTTTTAGTAGAACTAGGGTAAAGACCAAATTATATCCCCCCAAATGAGTGTCGACATTACTTAAAGTAGTTTAAACAAATCACTGAGATAGAATGTATAAATTTATATGAGTAATTTTTTTTATTAATATCATCCATCAACAAAGATAGTACTAAATTGAAGTAATTAAGAAGTCACTGCAGTGTTACTGTTAGGGGTGGGTGTAACTACCACATACCATACCATTGCCATCTTTGATTTATCACTTTACTACTGCAAATCTGTATAAATCTAAAACAAATTTACCAATAAAAGTTTATCTGAAGTTTAATATGGATCCTCAATTCATAGGTATGTTAATATTTAATATGATTGTTACATTAAAATGTGTTAATTATATTAGTAACTTTCCCCAGATGCATAGTTTAATAGTGTCCTACATTTTCGTTTCAGTGCCTGCCACATAGTTAGCTTTCTTATCAACGTGGTTAAAGTCTAACTTTTAATCTCATCTTGTTCAAATATTCCACCTGTGTGTATCACATGTTTGACGTTTCCATATTATCAGATATATATGTACTCTGTGCTCTCGAATGATTTATGGAGGGGACGCACGTACTATCGGGTGCCTCCCGCTTTTTGGAAGGCGTGCATCTTTCTTTTTTTACGCTAATTTTATTTGGACATCTCATATGCTTTATCGATATTGATTATATTGATATTACATCGTACCTGATTTGACGGCATGTCGAAGGCTTCGCCGATTTTTTCATAGAGTTCTTTTACATTTGTAAAGCCTTCGATCTTACCGGTTGGACTGCCATGAGCGAGCTGACAATGAAACACCAACCGTGGTCTTCTGTCTTTCCCGTACATTGGTCCCCTCGGTGCAACTGCTGTTCCGTAGACACCCCCAGGGCCTTGTTGTTGTTGGTTTGACATCGTTGGTTGTCTGCCCGTTGCTCCGTTGTATTCCGTAGCGTTTTGTTGACTTGGAACGGCATCCGCTGTATTCTCTGTCAGCGGCTCTTTCGTTTTCTTGCTTTTCTTTGGGAAAAGAGGCATCTTCGGGTCTTTTTTACTTATATATTACTACACCTTTCTATTTTTGTCCACAGATACGTCACTCGTCAAGTCTTTAAGGAGTGAAAGCGATTGGTTTCCGAAGATCCCACCCTAGCAGCCCTACGTATCATCAATTGCCAAGTGCTATGATCCAAAATGGAGGTGTTGTAGCGGAAGCAGGAAGTAGGCCCCACACTCATTTGGTACACGCCCTCCTATTGGTCCTGACCCATCCAACCACCTGTTGGCTGAAGCCGTATAAAGTCCTACCAAAACACCCCTTTCAAAAAGACACATTCAATAAACATTTGGACAACTTATAATTTTTAATTTGTTCAAGACCGGTAAAATTACAATTTGTAATCGAAGGTTCACTTTTTCTCTTCAGTTCAGTCAAATAAGGCGTAATGTAAGGAGAGTTAATATCTCCCAAAACCAATCACTAGTGACGTATTTTAACATAAATAGTGATTCAGGGAAAGAGGCATTGTGGGAGATTGTCATTTCATCATCAACGTACAAAAACGTTCACCCCTTCACGATAACAAATCTGTAAATCATTTTCCCTTGCCAAAATGCATTTTCAAAATGGAATGTTATCCTTCTTTTATGGAAAATATCATTTTATGATATCACATTTCAATGAAATATAAGTTGGCGATATGGTTACATCTTATGAAATTTGTTTTTCGTTGCTATAGTAGAGGTACCATATATACATTGTCAATCTGTACGTTTATATATCATTATATGTGAAGTAGTACTGTGAAAGTATTACATAAAGGAACGAGAGCTTTTAACAAACAACACGTTATTTGTGAGAATTCGAACGTTGTCCGCACCTTAAACATTGCGTAATGTGTCTGTGCGTGTGATATTTATAGGCGACATCGACAAATTATCTGTTTGACAGTGTGTGTATGTTGCGGGTATATGTGGCGGGGTGGGGGTGGGGGTGGGGTACAATAAATCATAGCCAAGACGCTGAATCAAAAGATTTAATACAAAGAAAGAATTCGGAAAATTAGCATTGCGAGCTGACGTTGGAGATTTGTTATCTGATAGACTAAAGGAAACACTGCAAGGTTGGTTATATTTTGTCGCAAAAAAGAGTCATTTTCACTAATTGTGTACTGATCGTACAACCTGTCTAAAGTAGAGTTGTAAACATTGGCAATCTGTCTTAGAGTAAGTCTGCTGTCTGTACACACGGTGAGGCATTCTGGGAAACCAATAATACGACAAGCTCTCTATAAACAATATCCTCAGCATTGTTTGGCAAAGAGTAAAACGAGAGTAGGAGCTCATCACTTTGCTTGTTTCCCATAATGCCTCGTTCCAGAGTACAGAATGCCTTTTCTATGCCAGATTTGCTAATATAAATATGTTTCAGATAGGATAAATGGTGCAAGGTTGGTGAGAACTCGGACCACAATAGAAAACTTATGGTGAACATAATTTTCTTGAGTTGCCTATTAAAGCACATAGATATAAAGTCTAGCTGCTAGACCTCGGATGTTCTTCCGATACATGACCGAACGTGGCTATCGAGGATGGAACATCGGAGTTCGGGCTAGCCCTCAAGCCCTTGTAGCTGTATGCAAGATAAATCAAATCAAATTGATTATGGGTCCGCACTCAAAAATCGTCGCCCTCAACACATGAGCACATGCTAATTCCTGGGAAAGCTGGGAAAGGGTTTGTTACGAGGAATCCAATAAAAAGAAGATGAGGAGGAAAAGGAGACGCAGAGAAACATGGAGAAGATGATTTTTTATTTGTTTACTTTTTCGACCGACCGACCGACCGATCGACCGACCGACCCATAGTTTTCTAAGAAAAAGTAATGAGAAACCTTTTTTATTTAAAAAAGGGGGTCCCCCTAAACACGTGGATGTGCAAGAGGGGTGATTGTTGGATTGATTTGCGAATGAATGATTCAGGATCTCTCATCATAAATCAATGAATACATAATTGCAGGCATGCCTGTATTACTAACGTTTGAGGTCAAGAATTTAATTGTATTAATTACTTTTGAGATTAAATAATGTTTATGTAAGATAGGACATCCTACGATTAACAGTCAAAGTTTACCTGTTGGTTTCTTGTTACTTGCATATTACTTATACAACAATTCTGTGTAACAACGGATCGTGTTTGCGGTCGATTCTGCCAAATCACGACAATAACATTCATGAAATTTGTAATTAGGGTCTGAGGTCATTTCGAGGTGCTACTCTGAGACAAATCATCATATGATGATGATGACTACGGTGATATGCATCTACACGGTATATGTTTTTTTTTTATCATCGCGATCTTGGTACATAGTCTTTGAGCGCCCTCATTGTCCAGTGTCTATGATTAGTCTCCTTTCGTTTTTCATGTTTTTATCGTTTACGTCATTTACTTTATACTCCCACAATTCCTTGCAACAGACACTTATCATGGCCGCCTACAGGAGACAGTCTTAGAGGAAAAGGTTTATTCTAATCAAAGCCCGTTTCGTAGCGATATAGTGGCATCTTTTATTAGTGTTCGGTATCTGTAGGTATCGAACGAATTAAGCGGTCGCTCTCTTGAGGGGATAGATAGATTTCAAATGTTACCGAAGGTAGTAATTTTATCCCGAAGCTGAAGTCATCGAAACTCTGAATTTTCTGGATTTTGTCCCGAGTTGAACGCCAGTTAGCAGGCCAAGGTCTCACAATTTTTTACATACTTTATGTTCATGGAAAAGTTTCTCGATTTGAAGCGTTCGCTCTCTGAGAAAACAAAGGTAAGATCACAATTCTAAGTTTTATTGTGCACGATTTGTAAACATGCCATCGGAACAAAGGGGAGCAATGTGATCTGTGTCCATCGAGTTTTTAAACCCGTTGCACTTGTGGTTTATCCAATATGCCATTCGACCGGCTCAGACTCCAAACATATCGTATAGATTTCTCAACACAATATCTCAATATCTGACTAGACTTTGCTTATCTTTGTGAAGTGGTAATAAGCCATTGCAGTCCGTGTCTGTGAGTAAATTATAGTCTCCGACTGTCAGAAGTATAATCCATTGACTTTGAGTTGCCTCTTGATACTGTTAGTGTTACTGTTACGTATAGTAGTGAAATGTAAATAACTTGACGATCAGGATGTCGGGCAGGTTCCCATGTCAAGTTACCGCCCTCCATACTACTATACGATGTTAGATATGTCCTTGAAAGTTACCATACCGGCAACTTGGCATGCGCATTGTGGTCTAGTTGCTGAATCATAGTCACGGACGTCTTTTACTGTGTAATTCATTCATGAGTCATTATATATACATTGTTATAGTTTACGGAGAATTTCCTCTGGAGAGACTGGAATGAACCTCATATGAAAGGAAGGGTGTCATATGGTGATATGTAGGCAATTAATCAAGTCTTCGTAACATCTGTGGAGTATTTGAGGGAGGAGGGAAGGGAGGAGGTGTCTCCAACCTTGATGTTTTAGATAGTTTATATGGTGTTTACTTTGTAATATAGTCTTTTGTACATTGAATACAAAGGCCTGTGTTTGTTCACTGGTATAATGTACATGGGTATATAGGTACTCACTACTATCAAAGACACTGTCTCTGGTACTATGGAATGTGTGTCCTCTAATAACAGAAATGTTGTTGTTGTGGGCCACATTCATTAAATAAAGAAGTGTTTCCTTGTTAGTCACAATATAGTTCACTCAAGGAATAAGGGAACGTCAAATATTACTTTGTCAAAAAATTGCATAAAACCAACTTAGAAATAGAAGACTCACGGCTGTGGATAAATTTTTTCTTCATATAATTAGCACCAGTCAGTGAAAAATCAAACCCCAGTGAAAAGATTTCATAGGATTTCTTTTCATCTTGTACTTAGAATAGTAAAAATAGGATTATAGCAAACACTTGGATTCTATTTTCGGTCTAAAATTGAAGCCCTTGAAAGTGAAGTTTATACATCAGATACATTATTTCCTTTCTCGGGTAAAGATACATAGTACACAAAAGCACTGTTTCTTGCATGGAGCGAGAATCTTGGTCATTGTAAAACTTGCAGATTTCAACATGTCTTCATTTGTGTACTCTCTTAGTGTGTGTTTGCTCACTGTCTCAATACTCCAGACTAAATAAAATAGAGTCTGCCATCAAAATGGAAATCAGGCTGAATTATCAAATGTGAAGTCTGTGTATCAGCATGATCAGTGTGCCATCTAAGCCAATTTGATGTGCCACTGATGCACAGTAATATCTTGTGGCCCACCCAAAATTTGATAATCCTCAATCTGAGGGGTAACTCACAAAAACCCACAATCTATCATTTTGACCCACATCATAAACGCTTGTCATTCAATTTTAGGGTACACTATCGTAGTAGAGTTGGAAATTTGAGTTTTGATTGCATGAAATGTGATTAGAATACAACATCAGCATGAGCTAAGTTTGTAATACTTCCCCAGTTGTGTATTGCTGTATTTGCCACCATGATTCATGTACGCAGGATTCTATACAGACCAAACAGAACTAACAATTGTATCCTGCACATACAATTTTCTGACTAAGGCAGGAATAATTTGAAAAAGTATTCAACCAAAAAAGGAATAAACGTAACACGCTCTTTGCTAGCTCAAATTGTTCATTCAATTTTGTCAATTTATTAAAATGGAAAAATCAGACACTTCAACTCGATCTGTCTACCTAGTAGTGATTGATTACTGGATTCCTGATCTTTCCCTAGATTCACGTTTTTGCAGATCTTTGGGTTAGTGTGATTTAATCTATTCAACATCTGTAATACTGACGTAGAAAACTGGCTATGAACCTCTGACCAGGTTTCACTCCAATAAATATGCTTCCTCAATAGCATGAATAAGAAAATATTGAGACTCGGAAGATGTGAAGACTGAACAAACAGATGAAATATGCTGTGAATTTTTTAGACCTGCCGAACATAAGAATTAGGCTTCACTCATACCATAGACTGGTATTTAACGTTTTCACAGTTCTGAAAATGTTGATAGCAATATTTGTGTTTCTAATCTGAAAGAAAAAGTAAAAAAAAAATGATATAAAAACTTGTGAATTAGAATATTTAAAAAAAAATTTTACTTTGAAAAAATTGGTCAATTGCAGAAATATTGAACACATTTAAAAAGAGATAACAAGAAAATAACTATGACATGCATGTGTGTACATAAAAATGCAAGTTGACCTAAGGTTAAACTGTACAAAGAAACATAGGTTTATTGTATGCAAAATAAGTATACAGACTATACACATCTATACAAGTGTAAGCTCTAACACTAAAAAGCTTTTGAACTAACAATGTGTGAATGAAACTGGAAAGTAGAGATTCAATTTTGGAAGACTCCAAATTGTAATGTGATAAGTGACATGCATGAATAAAAGATATCAAAAACAGTCTCAAATGACAACATCTACTCAGAATCCCCAAATTTTTTACACACTCTGAGAGTGGAAATTTTCATTTTATGAACCTCGAGTCCATGAAATTTTATTCTTGTATATAATGGACTTTTTTTTCGCTTGAGTGTCATATTGAATGAAGTGAGCTAACATTTCACAAAGGCACTATCTTATTCATATAATTTTAAAGGGCTTGAGGGGGTTGGAAATTGTAAGGGTTGAAAAAAAGTGTTACATTATCAGCATAGTTTTATCTTGTGTAAAATGTCTTGGCATACAAAATACACAATCCTAAATGGTAGATCTAAGCAAAAATATTCATTTATCTTTTGCTCCCATTTTCTTTCCTGAAATCTCGTTCATTTGAAGTCAAAAAAATTGTAAAAAGTTGTTCTTCAGTGTATTTCCCATCTCTTCATAAAATCAGGATAGCCACAAGCGTTTGTAAATATGCTGGTAATAAATCAATTTAATTTAGAACTATAAATAATATACAATATAGTAATAAGGTTGTGGGGTTTTGTATACGTATACATGTGTGAAATAGTAAGGTAATTAATTGATGTTTTTCTTGTACATGTACTAACAAAATGTGAAGGACACTTTTATAGAAAATATAACTCTTGGCTGTTTTAGTTTTTAGTCTCTTCCTGTGTGTGTTTAGTGTTTAGTTCCTTCTTCTTGTTTACATCAAATGTAGTGGTGTTTAACCTGGGCCAAAACATGGTAAAATATTATATCCAAGGTCCAAAAATGTTGTTTTTTTGTATTAGCCAAATGTGTATATACTGTGATATACATTTTTTTGTACACTATAGCTGTTGACTGTCTAAGTGTACATGTATGTTTTGTTCCTTCTTGACGTAAAGTTTAGTTGTGTTTAACCTCAGCCTTAAGAAAAAAAACAAAGTCACATAAAATGTCCACAGTCCAAAGAAGTACAAAGTACATCTTAAATGCTGATGTTTTTGGAATCACCCTTTTCTTAGAGCCAAAATCCTCACAGTGTGGTCAGCCTTAAGCCATTACTTCTATTGAGTTGTAATAAGGATCTAAAGCAACACAGCGGCCCTTTACTTCCTCAACTCCCTGAGGAGCATACAATCCATTGCAGCTTCTATAAGCGTATAGGATTAAAGCATTCACATTGCAACCTCTATCCTACCAGGTCCCCCAATTATACAGCTGGGTTGACTGAGGCACAGTGGTGGTTCAAATCTTGCTCAAGGACTTTAACCGTTCAGAAAGAAATGGCAGCGATGGGGTTGTGGTTGTGAAGAAGTTGTAAAATGGAATACTATTTGTGAACATTGTACTGAGTGATTCATGGAGTACTGTTTTTTATATCTTTATTGGAAATTCATTCTCACACAAATATAAAACCTACCCTGCCACACATTGGTATTTTTACCTTCCATACTATGTAAGGTTATAATTTAGGGATGATAGTCTGCATGTGTGCGTGCGTGTGTCTGTCTGTCTGTCTCTGTGTCTGTCTGTCTGTCTGTCTGTCTGTCTGTCAATTTCTCAAAAACGGCTGGCTCAATTCAAACAAAATTTTGTGCATATATTCTTCAGGAAAATGGCTAGAATTGATTAGGTTTTGGTAACCATCCATGAATATTAATTTAAATGATCTATTTGCATAATTAATGTTTTTCAGTAATTAGGCTATATTTCAAGAATGCATGCTTCAAATTCAATATAATTTAATAGCGCATTGATGATAACAAAGTGCATGTGTCGTATAAAGTTTGATAATATAGCTTTTAATTTGAATGACTCATTTGCATAATTAATGTTTTTCAGTAATTAAGCTAAATCTTAAGAATGCATTTTTCAAATACAATATAATTTACTACACACATCAACCATAGCGAAGTGCACAGCTTCTGAACAGCTTTGTGATGCAGCTTTTAGTTTTAATGACTCATTTGCATCATTAAAAATTGCAGTAATTAGACTATATCTTAAAAATGCACTTCAAATTCAATTAAATTTGGTACATACTTCAAACATGACTAATAGCATATGTTCTATTGCATTCCAACAATTATTGTGTGTAGGCACAAAAATCTAAAGACTTTGCGCTTATGAAAGGCATTCAGTTTAAAATGTGGTTAGAAGTGAAGTGAAAAGTTTGATCAGAATTTTCTGAATTCATTTCATTAAAATACAAATGTAGTCGGATTTTAGGATTAAAATTTGGGTATGAAAAACTGTTGTCTTGCAGAGCTGTAGGAAAAAGTTGATCTACTGCAAAAGTATGATCCTGTGTAATCCTTATGAATCCACTGATAAAGGCCTACAAAAAAAAATTGTTTGGTGCCGGTTACCCAATTGCTGGCCCTACACTTATTTTTACGTATATTCAAGAAAACAATAATGAAATCACAATAATTGTGAAGTATCACAAGAAATAATGGATGCCAGAAATGACATCAAGTTAAAAAGACAATATAAAACTGTTCTTCCAATCTGTAATGGCTGTACATCTGATGAGACGAAACCAAAAACACAGATATCACATGGAAAATAACAGAAAATATAACTACTCATGTACCTGAACTAGACACTCGCATATGAAAAAAAGTATATATATATATATATATAAAACAAAATAAAAAATCTACCTACCCCACCTACTAAGTATTCTAAAATTGAGTATAATTGGAACCACACAAATTTTTTGTTAGGCTTAAGATAACAGTAATGCAAGAACCTGCGGTTGAAACCCTGGCCTTTGATAATAATATATTTGATAGTCTCTATAAAGTTCTCAATTTGAAATGTACACCCACAGCAGCTGTAAGTTTTGGCACTTTAAAAAAGTATTTTGTTTGACGTGGCAGATTTTACCTCGTTGATATTCTACAGATGTACAATGTACATGTTGGATCGTTTATTACTTCAAAGTGATATGTTTAGGAAATACATAGTCTTGACTATCAATGACCAGGGTATACATGGAAGTGTTGATTTGTAATAATATTAATTTGAACTCTGATCTAAATTCCAAATCGTAACCACAGTGAACAAGGAAATATAGCGAGTAATTTTTGAGTTCATGTAAATTATTAGGAAAAGATGAGTATCCAGGTATCCTTATATATTGATTCCCAAATTTATTCTTTGCTCAATCAAGGAAAATATGAGTGACCTAAGGGGCCTTGTCACTATTAGTCAAAGACTGGTTGTGACAAAACCCTCAGGGTGTATTTTCTAGCTGATTGAGGGAAAATGTTTGGAATAATGTGACCATATCTGTACAAGATTAATTTTGACATAAAAACAGAATTGTAAAAGCAATTGAAACTTTGATTCTTTGATGAATATTCTGAGCACGGCAATACTAATACTGTAGACATGTAGAAATAAGAAAATGAAATTCCAATCTTATGTTTTCCATTTGAACGCATACAGCTCTGTTTATGTTTGGTACACATTGACCAGCGTTACACTGGTATTTTACTCCCTTTAGGCTTTAGAAGTGAACATTTTCCATGAAGTCTGTGGATAAATTTTTAATGAGTAAAACTATCATGGTTGTAGCTACTGTGGGTGTAAGATGAGAGATCAGATAACTAGTGCAACCAATCTCTATGGTTTGATGAGAAAACATGAGAAAACATTGACAAGGTACATTGTAGTTTACTGAGAGGAGAGTTAATTATTCATAGAATCTACCATAATACTGAATTATAGAAAACTGTTCTTTACTTTAGTAGTTACATGTATGCTATCATTAGTCCCTGCCGGACGAAGTCCGGGACGGGGACTTATGGATTGGGTTCCGTCGTCTGTCCGTGCGTCCGTCCATCCGTCCGTCCGCAGCCATTTCTTGGAGATGCCTGGACCAATTTTTTTCAAACTTGGTACAGGGGCAACATACAATGGCATACATATGCACGTCAATTTGTTTCATGATACGATCCAATATGGCCACCTAGCAGCCATTTTGTTTGCTAATTTTCCCTGTCTAAAGCCATAACTCAGACATGCTTGAACAGATCTCATTCAAAGTTGGTATTTGGACAGTGTTCTATGGCATATATGTGCATATTCATTGTTGTCATGATACGATCCAATATGGCCGCCTGGCAGCCATTTTGTTTGTGAATTTTCATGTCCAAAGCCATAACTCAGACATGCTTGAACAGATCTCATTCAAAGTTGGTATTAGGACAGTGTTCTATGACATACATGTTCATATCCATTTTCATTGTGATACGATCCAATATGGCTGCCTGGCAGCCATTTTGTTTGTGAATTTTCCATGTCCAAAGCCATAACTCAGACATGCTTGAACAGATCTCATTCAAAGTTGGTATTAGGACAGTGTTCTATGACATACATGTGCATATACATTTTCATCGTGATATGATCCCCCATACCCGACCAATCCTTTATTGTTGTAGGCATGTTCCATGTCCAACAAGCAGACACAACATATCTAAGTCTGTTTGATTTAGGTTCACAAGTGTTGTTGCGTGATCAGAGTAGTGATAATTCCTTAAAACCCAATCATAGTGGGGACTATGTCATTCTCAATGACTTGTTTTGTCACAGGATGTGTTTTGGAAAGTTTGCTTTTGCTTGGAATCGTAATTTGGTGGGATGGATGGTAGTAGCAATATCAGTTTTGTGGATAAGCACAATTATCGATTTTACACAATCAAACCAAGTTTGTATATTGGTATTAGCTCCCAAAAATGGTATGTGACCTACATGTCTATACTGTCTACTAAGATGGAGACAGACAGACAGACAGACAGACAGACAGACAGACAGACAGACAGACAGACAGACAGACAGACAGACAGATGCATGCATGCAAGCATACATGTATACAAATGTACAAATGCATGCAGATATATGACAAACTCTGGCAAGACTTGTCAACCCCCCCCCCCCCCAAGAATAATGGATTGCAGCCTGAAGTACAACCACCTATATATAAATAAATGGTGACAACTGAAGCTTTAATTGAACATGCAATGATTTATTGTTTTCATTATATAAATGTAATATACTCAAACACATGCTAACATTTTAAAATGTGATGACTCATTTGTCATATGCATGTTTATTCAGACTTTGTCGTGGTAATTTTTCATACTGAAATGATATGATCATTACAGTACATTTGTATGAAATTATGTAGCACATAGTCTGTGATAGTGTGGGGGATATAATTTTGATAGTGTGAGGAGGGGATGTTTTTGATAGTGTGGGGAGGGGATATGCCTTTGAGAGTGTGGGAGGGGATGTCTGATAGTGTGGGGAGGGGATATGCCTTTGAGAGTGTGGGGAGGGGATGTCTGATAATGTGGGGAGGGGATACATGTATGTCTTTGATAGGAAGGATGGGGTTATGTTGCAAATGCTGAGAATAGGTGTAGTTCCCCACAATAGTTTCATAATCAACATAAATTATGCATTGTATTTAAATCTACAATTGACACTTTAAAATGTATCCGTAATAAATATTAATTCTCATAGAATGTTTTAATTTCAAAGGCCAGGGTTTTAATCCCAGGTTTTTGGATTAGTGTTATTTTATATTCATTGACACTGTGAGGATTAGATAGAATTACTGTATCTTTTATCTTTTGTTTCAGGCCAACTTCTCCTATAGCCATGCTAGATGACTGTTTTTACTCCTAAACTTTCATCCTAATCCAAACTGGAATGTTTTGGGGTGGGGGTGTGAGGCAATGAAAAATCACCCATTTTGAGAATGGTGTTATCACACACTGCACCTCAATTTTACATTTCATTTGACATACCGCATACATTACCAGTGCATATACATGTATCATGTCTTGCTCCGAGTACATGTACATATCTATGGAACAACATACATGTACCTTATATACATAACCCGACCTTGTTCTAGGTGAACTGACCCCAGGATAATGCATGTTATATTATTACAGCTGTGTCATATGCACTCTGATTGCCTTGTCATCATCTCCATGATATCACCAATGATGTCATGGTACATACATGTAGTTTGGTCAGAATTTTCATTGCAGTACCTAGGCAAGTCATGAAAAGCACACCTTGTGTCTTTTGGTTGACAAGATCCCCTGATGACAGCATGTAACAGGAAAATGTAATCGAATCTAGGTTAAGAAATATTATATACATCATATATAATGTTAATAAATTTAGGAAATATTTGACCAGGACTTGAATTCAGCAGTAGTCCGTGACATAGTCACTACTACTACTACTACTACTACTACTACTACTACTAGTACCAAACATCATATCTGCAGACTGCCAAATTTATGAGATGTTAGCCTGACCAATGGAAATCAATCAACAATTGTACATGTAGCTGAAATAGTTCACTTGGCTTAATCTGACTACCAGTGTTCATGTAGAAGTTAATTTATTATCAGTAGAGAGGAAGTATGTGTAAAAGTCAGACTTCATACTAGAAAGAAGTTGTCCAATCATTGCTGGCAATGAGATTGTATTTATCCATTGGTGAACACAAGTGACTGACTTTTCCCAGCTTACATTTTGTACATAGGATATTTCAAGATTGTAACTCATTGTAACTCTTGAGTTTTTTTGTTCTCAACTGTTTTAACTAGAAAGGATTGCTAGCTCCATCAATAGTACCATCAACAGTACTACAATGTTTCAACCCCTAAGGCATATTACAGTAAAGAAAGTGTTATTTTTAATGAGTTGGCTGTCTGAATCTGGCTGACAGTATACTACAGCAGAAATACCGAAGGGTCGCCGAAAGTCTGTGTGTAGCAGACACATTTTAATTTTTCTGTTCCCCAAGAATGATTTACACAGATCAGAAACAGGCTTCCCACAGACCCCTCATCACAAACACAGACAATACCATTAGACCCCAACTGATACACAGACACACAGACAACTTCCTTGGAACAAAGAAGTTATTTAATGTCATCACATTGCAGGCTCAGATTTTGGCACGTACAAATTGATGATAGCAAGAATTTGAGTTTGTTTGCATGGTTCCTCATGGCGACACGTATGTGCACATACATGTACAGTGCCTGCTTGTTGACAGGAGTGTGGTGTTGTTTATATTTGTAATGACTGGTCTGTGGGAAGCCTGTTTCTTATCTATCTAAATTGTTCTTGGGGAACATAAAATGTGTATGATACACAGTCTTTCAGCGACCCTTTGATATTTCAGCTGTATCATTCAAAGTTAGTCATAAACTGAAATGTTAATAACCCCGATTGAAATGACCCATGTCCATGGGAGTCAAACTTTTAAAGCTTTATTCTTAGAAAAGAAAATTATTTTCTAAAAACAGAACTAGAGTACATTTCTACGACTGATTACCTTTCATATCCATCATGTATGAATCAACGCAGAAAGAGTTTTCCTGTCTACTGGCAATGTTAGTCAAATCCATATATGTATGATGTAAGATTAAAAGAAGCAATCTTCGGAAACCCTTGGGCTTAGACATTTCAATATTGGGAAAGAAGAACAAGAAAGTACACTAATGTCAGTACATTGGAAATGTCATAGCTGCAATAATTGTAGCGTTAGTTGTGATTGTGAGGGTTTTTTCTTCTGTTTTTCTGATTTTTTTTTGTTCCGATGTTTAATTGGAAGCAAATGCTACAATTCCTATGATGTTAATGCAAGTAGACAGAAGTGAAGCAGATCTGAATCACCAAGTTGTGTGGATTTTTCTGCTAAATTACGCTTTACCTGTCAAAAAAATCTGATATTTCTTTAATTCCAACATTAATTACGGAGCCTTCAAGACCCAAGAAATGTTCAGAGGTACCCCAATCCCATCAACATCTGCAAAAGTAGAAATGCATGCAGCATTTTGAAATCAGTAGTATGCTGAATCTCGCTCATGTTTTCAGCATTATTTGAGTTGGCCGGCCCAGCAGGAATTGTACCATTTGTTTCCAGTTAAACATCGGAACAAAAAAAGCACACACACAAAAAAAAAACAGAAGAAAAACCCCTCAAAATCACAACAAATGGTACAATTATTGCAGCTTGAAATGTCAGTGAAGTGAACAAAGGGGTGGAGTTGGCGGGGAAAAAGTACAAGCAGGTGTTACTAGAGGGTCAGTGACATGACACGCCATACAGCATACATGTATGTTGAGACTGTCAACTTCCTGGTCAAGATCCCATCTGTCTAGAGCTTCAGTACATAAAGCTCTAATTGTAACCACTTTTTCATAAACTTTGTCCTTATATTCATGGAAGAGTACAAGCAGAGGGTCATTGACATGATATGACGTACATGGTACAGCATATGTTGAGACTCAACCCTCTGGCCTAGATCCTATTGTCTAGAACCCCCCCCCCCCACCACCACCACCACCACCACCACCTCATGTAACTGTAACCACCTTTCCATAAACTTTGTTCTTATGTTCATGGAAAAGACTGTTGTTACTCAAGGATCAGTGACACGACATGCATAACATACAAGTACAGTAGGACTTAGATTGTATAGCTTTCTGGCCTAGAGATCCTGTCAGTTTAGAGCCCTTCGGGTCGTCTGTAAAATACAACATGTCATGTCACAACTACCAGTTACCATTACCTGAAAGGAGTTAGCCAATGCATAAGGGCACCCTATCCAAGTGTAACTTATACTCTAGAGCGCCAGTAGCTCAGAGTGGAGCGATTTTTTAACCCTGTGATCAAACCCTATCACAGACTGAAAGATTTGTGGTCACATATACACCTTTTATACCCGACTACTGAATGCTAAACAGGATTGACAATAGCAATGAACATTTCAATTTCTTAACCTCATGGGTATTCTACACATTTACTATTTGTTGAAGAATTAATTACAGTTGGTCCAGGCCAATTTAATTTGTACTTTACATGAATTCAGAGTTACTCAGTAGATAGTGTATATTGTCCAACGACAAAAAAATATTGAGACATAGCAAACAGATACTGGGGTTTACATTTCTTTTTCATAATGCAATACTTAGGTTCATTTGTAACTATAGATAGACATAAATTTGAGATATGTAATTATGTGTTACTTGTTTTCCCTTGTCACCCAAGTAGTATGTATAGAAGTGTCTTCTCAATTTAGTCAGTAATTGATAAAGAAGTCTGTCCTCTCTTTTTTAAATAGAATTGTGAGATGTGTAATTATGGTATGTGTTACTACATTTCCCAAGCCACCCTAGTTATTATACATGCATATACAGTTTACATGTACTAGTCCGTAATCGATTACAATATAAGCTATATTTAGAATTTTTTTTTGATAAATGTTAGTTTTGAAAAAAGGAAAGTAGCTAAATAAATGCTCTAAGTTTTTAAATTCTGTATGTAAAACGTATGAGGTGTCAAACTATGTTATGACTCTCCAGAACTCAGTCATAGAAATGTCTGTATTTCTTGAAGTGGCATTCCCTGTAACACTGTTTTTAGGATGGCCAAAATTTTGATAGGACAAAGAAACCATTTCATAATCTTTGAACTGTAAGATTTGAAATTGTCTGTGACATAAATGTGTCGTAACCATTCGGATTATATGATACATGTACATGTAGGTCATTTTATGGCCTTGTCTAGATTGTAATCTTTTCCTATTTTCTAGAAGCCTTAAATCCCTACTTTCCTGTTTTAAACTACAATACCGGAAATGAAATGCCAGTGTTTCAAGGATAGGTATATAACCATTTTCAGTTGAGTTTGTATATTGTATTTTTGGTTACATATAGTATTGTACAATTTGCTATTCTACATGTATAATGTATGTATTTATTGATGAGTAATGTCTGTGTATACTGCAATTTTAGTACAACAACAGTTGACAAAATGTGAATTTTTTTCATGTGTCATATACCTGTAGTTTATTCTCAGGGTAGGTTAGCTAATTCCTGTTTTTCCCAAATTGTATTTTATGTGTAGATACCCCCCCCCCCCTCCCCCATCCACCTCCACCACCACCACCACCACCACCACCACCACCACCACATGTAGGAACAGGATGTTATGAAAATACTTTATTTATATCATGGTTGACTCATTCTATTTCACAACAACACATTTCTATGTCTGTGTATATCAAACTAAATGCCACGCTTTTGAACAGAAAATACAGGATCGTCGATTTCCATCACGGCAACACAACATACTGTAAAATTGGAAATTTTCACTAAAAGACTCAGTTTCAAAAATGCCAAAAATAAGTAGTTGGACTAAAATGCCTTCTTGCATATGAACACAATGTACCAGTCTGGTAATTAGAGAAAATTGGTCTTTGAGAACTAGCTGAAAACTGTAAAATTATATCACAAAATTTTGTAGTAGTGAAAATATCAAGGTTTACAGTATCTATATCTACATTGTAGGTAACTCAGTCATGATTTGTTAGTCCCCGCCGGACGAAGTCCGTGACGGGGACTTATGGATTGGGTTCCGTCTGTCCGTCCGTCCGTCCGTCCGCAGCTGTTTCTTGGAGATGCCTGGACCAATTATTTTCAAACTTGGTACAGGGGCAACATACAATGGCATACATATGCACATCAATTTGTTTCATGATACGATCCAATATGGCCGCCTAGCAGCCATTTTGTTTGCAAATTTTCCCTGTCTAAAGCCATAACTCAGATATGCTTGAACAGATCTCATTCAAAGTTGGTATTAGGACAGTGTTCTATAGCATATATGTGCATATTCATTGTTCTCATGATACGATCCAATATGGCTGCCTGGTAGCCATTTTGTTTGCGATTTTTCTATGTCCAAAGCCATAACTCAGACATGCTTGAACAGATCTCATTCAAAGTTGGTATTAGGACAGTGTTCTATGACATACATGTGCATATTCATTGTTGTTGTGATACGATCCAATATGGCCACCTGGCAGCCATTTTGTTTGTGAATTTTCCATGTCCAAAGTCATAACTCAGACATGCTTGAAAAGATCTCATTCAAAGTTGGTATTAGGACAGTGTTCTATAACATACATGTGCATATCCATTTTCGTCGTGGTACGATCCAATATGGCTGCCTGGCAGCCATTTTGTTTGTGAATTTTCCAGACATGCTTGAACAGATCTCATTCAAAGTTGATATTAGGACAGTGTTCTATGACATACATGTGCATATTCATTGTTGTTATGATACGATCCAATATGGCCGCCTGGCAGCCATTTTGTTTGCGATTTTTCTATGTCCAAAGCCATAACTCAGACATGCTTGAACAGATCACATTCAAAGTTGGTATTAGGACAGTGTTCTATGACATACATGTGCATATACATTTTCATCGTGATATGATCCCCCATACCCGACCAATCCTTTATTGTTGTAGGCATGTTCATGTCCAACAAGCAGACACAACATATCTAAGTCTGTTTGATTTAGGTTCACAAGTGTTGTTGCGTGATCAGAGTAGTGATAATTCCTTAAAACCCAATCATAACGGGGACTATGTCATTCTCAATGACTTGTTAATATACCAAACTTAAGCCATGTTTTTGAACAGAATGCTGGATTTATACATCATGACAACAAGTGTTCTGAATGCATCAAAAATTCAGAATTGCTTATTTACTTTCTGTAGTTTTCTTAAAATTGTGTTTATCTACAGTTATATTATTTTGCGTATACTATTGTCTTCATTCAGCAAGAAAATAATCTTGGCTAGTATTTTGACACCCCCTTCCCTCTCATATTTGACTTGACTGGATGTAAAAAATGTTGGGAAAAAATAACAAATTATATACCTGCAGAGTATGTACATTTTGCACATTTGTATAATAACTTGACTGAATTATGTGGGTTTCCACTTTGAAATGGAGAAATCATTTTGAAGATCATTGTGCGTAAACTTGCAGAGAGAATAGCAATGCAATTATGTATATATAAATCAAAGTTAACCAGAAGTGCCACATAATTGAGGAAATATTTCATATATATCATGAATGGAAATGCAAATTTAATATATGGTAATACCTAGCCATGACTCAAAGCCCATATTCCTATTACAACAGATGAAATTAATATTTTTTTGGAGACTCATATTTAACATATTCTGTGTGATATAAATTTTAGAAAATACATTCCCCTACAGAGTATTCTACAGTAGGTGTGAAGTAATTACATAAAATTGTCAGTATAAAATTTCAAATGAGATCATTATATTTCCTGTATAAAAACCACAAAGGATATATATATTTATAATCATGTGATGTTGGGTCAAAAGTTCAACTGTGTCTTTCTTATCATATTCAGATCAATTACAGATGGGGTGACATTTCCTTTTGTTTGTCAGATTTCCTCAAGATCATAATGTGTCTGAAAATCTTAATGTCAAAGCTTCATGCTACATGTTACTTCAGCTTGGACGGAAAAGCTTGTCTTTCTTGGAAACTGGCATTGTTCTCATACATGTACATGTACTTCTAGGGAGTGAATAAAGTGTTGTGTGTATTAGAATCCCCAAGCTCAGAGAGAAAAGTAAACAGTCATTTGTTCTGCATGTGATCTGCCTTCTGAATAGTGTTCATTCATACTTTACATTAGGAGTCCTTTACTTCCATTTGGCATGATCTGAATGAGTTGGGGGGGGGGGGGGGGGGGGGGGGCTATAGCATTGTTTCCATCCATCTGTTTGTTTATTTTTTTGTCTATCTGCCTGTCTGTCTGTCTGTCTGTCTGTCTGTCTGTCTGTTTGTCTGCCTGCCTCTCAGTCTATCTATCTATCTGTGGCTATCTCTGTCCATTTGTCTGACTGCCTGTGTCTGTTCATCCATCCATCCATCCACCTGTCTGGCTCTGCCTGCTTGCTTGTCTGTCTCTGTCTGTCTATCTGTGGCTATCTATGTCCACCCATCCATCCACGTCAGTCTGTTTGTCTGTCTGTCTGTCTGTCTGTCTGGCTATCTGTGGCTATCTGTGTCCATTTGTCTGTCTGCCTGTCTGTTCATCCATCCATCCACCCACCTGTCTGTCTGTCTGTCTGTCTGTCTTTGCCTGCTTCCCTGTCTGTCTGCGTACATTTATAGTTTGTGTAGTCAGTTTCTCTGAAATGTAGATTTCTTTTTTCTCCTATATGTTGCATTCATAGAGTGATAGTCTAAGCTGTGTGACATATTTTATTTGTGTGTTTATTGTTTACCGTCAGTCTCTGCCTTAAACTGAACACCTGTATTTGCTTACATGTATTGCCAAGTGTTTGATAGTATAGCTGATATCTATTGGGTTTGAATCTGAAGATGGTGAAAGAGATCTTCAGATTCAAAATGAATGGATAGCCACTAGACTAAATACATGTATACATGTAGTTGAGGGCATACCATATACATGCACATGTAATAGCATATTTTCAGAGAAGCCTTTGTCCATATCTGAAAATTTAGCATTTCAATAAAACCATAGAAACATACTTGTTAGTCCCCGCGGACGAAGTCCGGAACGGGGACTTATGGATTGGGTTCCGTCTGTCCGTCCGTCCGTCCGTCCGTCCGTCCTTCCGTCCGTCCGTCCGTCCGCAGCCGTTTCTTGGAGATGCCTGTACCGATTTTTTTCAAACTTGGTACAGGGGCAACATGCTATGGCATACATATGCACGTCAATTTGTTTTATGATACGATCCAATATGGCCACCTAGCAGCCATTTTGTTTGCAAATTTTCCCTGTCTAAAGCCATAACTCAGACATGCTCACACAGATCTCATTCAGAGTTGGTATTAGGACAGTGTTCTATGGCATATATGTGCATATTCATTGTTGTCATGATACGATCCAATATGGCCGCCTGGCAGCCATTTTGTTTGTGAATTTTCATGTCCAAAGCCATAACTTAGACATGCTTGAACAGATCTCATTTAAAGTTGGTATTAGGACAGTGTTCTATGACATACATGTGCATATCCATTTTCATTGTGATACAATCCAATATGGCTGCCTGGCAGCCATTTTGTTTGCAAATTTTCCATGTCCAAAGCCATAACTCAGACATGCTTGAACAGATCTCATTCAAAGTTGGTATTAGGACAGTGTTCTATGACATACATGTGCATATCCATTTTCATTGTGATACGATCCAATATGGCTGCCTGGCAGCCATTTTGTTTGCAAATTTTCCATGTCCAAAGCCATAACTCAGACATGCTTGAACAGATCTCATTCTAAGCTGGTATTAGGACAGTGTTCTATGACATACATGTGCATATCCATTTTCGTCATGATACGATCCAATATGGCTGCCTGGCAGCCATTTTGTTTGTGAATTTTCCATGTCCAAAGCCATAACTCAGACATGCTTGAACAGATCTCATTCAGAGTTGGTATTAGGACAGTGTTCTATGACATACATTTGCATATCCATTTTCATATTGATATGATCCCCCATACCCGAACAATCCTTTCTTGTTGTAGGCATGTTCCATGTCCGACAAGCAGACACAACATATCTAAGTCTGTTTGATTTAGGTTCACAAGTGTTGTTGCGTGATCAGAGTAGTGCTAATTCCTTAAAACCCAATCATAGCGGGGACTATGTCATTCTCAATGGCTTGTCTTGTATATTAATCAGTATGTCATAGGGAGAACAGGGTGTCTTTTTATAAAACTGGTGAAATAGGTAAATCGTGAAAATATCTGAAATCTCCAGCACATTTCATTGAAGATTCGCCTAAACAAATATATTACATGTATATGTACATTTGATAAGGTTTACTTTCTCCATTAAAAGGAAAAGCTCAGAGGCGAATTTGAAGTTGAGTAAAATATTATCACACTTGTGTCTGGATATCTCTAATGAAAGACAACATTTGTTGTTGTAGGGTCAAAATGATAAAAAAGTAGGTTTCTTGTGAGTCACCACCTATTCAGGGATAGGGACACCAAACTTTGATGGATCACACACAAGAGATTTCTCCGCATCAGTGGCACATTGAATTAGCTTAGAGGGCTCACTGCTCAAGGAAGACTTCCTTGTGTGTTGACAAAGCTGTTATACGTACATCATATGTAAGTTATTAGATAAAACAAGTGAAGGATCAATAGAATTCACTGTAGCTAGGAGTGTGCTTGTAATAATCTAGTAACAAAAATATTGATGTGTTGAACTTTGACCAAAGTTGAACTCACTCCATATATCTGTACATAAGTGATGTACCTGTTCTATCTATATAAGATAATGTGCGAGGTCAGCAAAACAGCTGATGCATGTATGAACATGTTAAATGATAGTGTGTTATGTGTACATCAAGATGACAAATACTAGTACTTTAAATATACCAAACCAGTTAAAAACTGTCTGTGATGTCACGATCACCTTGATAGATGTGTGACTGTTTCAGTGTTTGCTGAAAACAACACATTTAGCTTCTCATTGAATAACTAATATATATGCAGGAATCCATAACTGATAATCTTTTTAATTGATGATACATGTAAAATATACAGAAATATATGATGAACTTTTATCAGACTATATAATGTTACTGAGTTGCATGCTCGATATGTATGTTAGTGTAGACTGGCAAACCATGTATGTAGATGTATAGATGTACCCAATGTAGTCAAACCTTGATCTGTATAAATGTACCATAGTCAAACCTTAGTCCGTGTACAGAGATGTCCTCACCTAGACCATCATCACAGTCTTGCTTTTGGCCCTTGTGAATATTGTCATTGGAATACATTGTTTAGTGTTCTACTCTATAGGGAAGATGTCTAATAAATGACAACAATATTATAGTCTAGATGACAATATGGTATCAAATCATCTCTGACCTGGACCCTGAGATATTGAGATCTGATGAAGGATAGCACTAGGCTGCTGCAATATTAGCCTGTCTACTGACTGAATCTGTGACTCCACTACACTCTGACATTCACTATAAATTGTCTACTGACTGAATATGTGACTCCACTGCACTCATTCACTATAGCCTGTCTACTGACTAAATCTGTGACTCCACTACACTCATTCACTATAGCCTACATTTGTATCTACTGGTTGATCTGTGACACCGCTATGGTTATAGTGATTGAGTGTAGTGATGATGTTACGGATTCAGCCAGTAGACAGTTTACTGTAGTATTAGCCTGTCTACTCGGGGTGAAGAGATATCATGGGTGGTGTGAAGAGATGATTCAATATCATGGGTGGGGTGAAGAAATGATTTGATATCACAGGTAGAGTGAAGAAATGATTTGATATCACAGGTGGGGGTGAAGAGATGATTCAATATCATGGGTGGTGTTGAAGAGATGATTCGATATCATGGGTGGGGTGAAGAGGTGATTCAATGATTCGATATTATGGGTAGGATGAAGAAAGATTCAATGCCATTGGTAAATCTGATTCAATACCTTGGGTGGGGTGAAGAGATGATTACATAGATACCAAAGGTAGATCTAGGCTACCTTTTATTGGCTAAATGTGCAGCTTGCTGCAAATGGGGAATGAGTGTGATATAGATACAAACGCAGCCAGCAGACAGGTAATACTGCAATGTTATCGCAAGGCTTGGAATGTGTAAGATCTACTCATTTGTCCAGTGAAACAACTTGATTGTAAAGGTATTATGTTTTACGATTTGTTTATGTATTTGCAACTATAAATAGAAACCAAAAGCTGTCAAATTGCTAATTTTAGATCTTAGATTGGAATAATACTTCACTGCCATTTCCTTTAATCCACATGAGCAAATCAGAAGCTATTTACGAACATATATTGTTTGATATGATTAGTGAGAGAATGAGACTTGTGGGACTGGAGAATAAAATGTACTACACTGGCTAGTGAAATGAGTAACAGGATGTCTGGCAGGCTGTGGCAGTCAAACCCAGAGAACCCTTCAAATTCCTAGTGTATGTTAGCTGGAAATATATTAGGACAGTTCAATTGGATGGGCAGACCTAAGATGAACCAAAACAGAGTTTGAAGGAGCAAGAAAGTTTATTCAACTTTGACCTTTGACATCTACAGACAGTCCAGTCATGTTTATAGGATAGTAGTACAGTAGAGGAAAGACATGGGTCGGAAGGACATGGCATGGGTCTTTTTTTGTCATACATTTATGTCAGCATACACTGTATCAGAAATATAATGTACAACTTAGAATACAAGTCTTACCAGATAACTTCATGTACAGACTATAGTGATTCCAGTGTGTTTGAATTAAAAATATGAAAAATATATATTTTAAAAAAAAAAAACATGTTTACAAATTTTGATTAATTTCATAATAGTATATGTATTTCTCATAGTATTAGTAATACATATAATTGCTTTTTCTAACACAGAGGTAGCATTTCCCCAACCATTGAGTTGACATTGCATATTATGACACCGATTATTTTATGTGAGAGTATATCAAATTTGTAATGATTTATTCTGAATAGTTCTATATCGTTTAATGTGCTCATGGTTGAGTAGGGAAAGCAGTTTGAAAGCAAGTGAGGAATCTTACAAGTACAGCAGTCATCAAAATAAAAAAAGAATTGGTCAGATTTGAATGTACATTGTACTTTGGTTACTCGGCTAGATACTGCAATTTACAACTTCCAGGAAAATCAGAAGATGAATGAAATTTGATGCATGGTGACATAAGTTGGGGATTTCTATATATATTTGTACATGTAATATGATAGTTACATATACAATACACATAAATTCTTGGAAATATTTGCCAAATTGTTGTTATAATGGGAAATTGAGTAGCACATTGACATTTACAACTGTGGCACCCTTAGCTTCGACAAGCTGAAACAGACAAAAACTAAATTATCTTGGCATGTAGCAGGTTATGATGGGTGATAATTGTGCCTTGGTTATGTGAATATATAATAATCACCCTGTAATGTACATGTAATCGTGATAATTTACAGGTTTGTAAACACTGGAAGTCCCCAGAAATGTTGACTGGAAGTTTATACAAATGAAACACTGCATGGGTCTGGCAGTAGCCTGAACAAATAATCCACTCTGAGTGTAATCATATCAATGTCAACTGATCGATTAATGTCAACATGCCATAATAGTAATTTTAGTTTATGTCTCGGATTGTTGAAAGTGATATTACCAGAGAATGATAGGCTGCTTATCTAAACTACTACACTGGTAATCCAGCCTTCCTTTTACTAAAGATAGATGCAAACTATTAAAATCTATTGTTCTTCAATGTGGTAGATTACTACACAAGTGGGCGCTGTGCGATTCTAATCACCCTGTGTGTGATCAATATGGTGTAAACATTGGAAGACCAAAACAGCACTGCAAGATCATGGAACTCTGAAAAAACTAGTTTTCAGAGACGCCTTCCTACTGAGACTATAATTAAACTAACATCCATTCAATACATGTAGCTTATCACTGGTGTATCAACATGTTGTGACAATAGTTTTAGCGTGTGTCTCTCTTAGAAAACCAAAGGCTCAACTACCAGGGTAATATATGTGTTTAAAGTGTACATTTGAATGAATTTTGACTAGGGTGCTTGAGGTACATTTAGTACTATTTGTAATCTGAGTTAGTGAAAGTTTATCCAGACATGAAGTAAACAAAGCCAGAACTCCATATCCATCCAAGTTAAAAGGGTAAAGGTCATTGTGTAAGCGGCAATGAATGTATTTGTTAAACATGTCAAGTCCCACAAGAATAGCTTATAGCTGAGAATCTATTCCATCTTATTCTTTATTGTAGTACAGGGCAGCATGGATTTCATGTGTATGCATTGTTACGTTACATACATAGATATATCAGATTATATTGTCTTTAGAGCCAACACTTTAAATGGCTGTGAGGAGGGGTTCTAGCTGTGATCATGGAGGTATATACATACCACCATGCTGTGATATATGGTACATTGGTATGGGGAGGGGGGGGGGATTCTGAAGGTGGATCAAACTCTTGTAAATCTGCAGTCACATGTTTTGAAGTGAGGAGAAGAGTGGCCAAACTCTTGTACCTTGTAGTCATGTTAATGTGAGGGGAGGGGATCAAACTCTAGTGTGCATTTGTGAATGTCATGGTTAGGGTACATTGTAGTCCTGCATTGTTTGAGGAGTGAGGAGAAGGACTGATGTCAATTTGTAATCATGTCATGTATTATGTGTTCAAATCTATAACTGAAGGAGTTATAGACAAATAGAAATGTGGTCACGTTCAGTATATTAATTTCAATTTCTTTTCTTTTTTAATTACAGTTGAACGATGGACTCATTTTTTGCACAGGCAGATGACCTTGATAAAATGCTAGATGATTTTGAACGAGAAGGTAAGAGTAAGACATGTGATACTAGTACCATAGTGTAATACAATGTATATGTGATACTAGGAATACCATAGTAATACATGTGATACTAGTACCAAAGTAATACATGTGATACTAGTAATACCATAGTAATACATGTTATACTAGTACCATAGTACTAATACATGTTATACTAGTACCATAGTAATACATGTGATACTACTAGTACCGTAGTAATACATGTGATACTAGTAATACCATAGTAATACATGTTATACTAGTACCATAGTAATACATGTGATACTACTAGTACCGTAGTAATACATGTGATACTAGTAATACCATAGTAATACATGTTACACTAGTACCATAGTACTAATACATGTTATACTAGTACCATAGTAATACATGTGATACTACTAGTACCATAGTAATATATGTGATACTAGTAATACCATAGTAATACATGTGATACTAGTACCATAGTAATACATGTGATACTAGTACCATAGTAATACATGTGATACTAGTACCATAGTAATAAGTGTGATACTAGTACCATAGTAATACATGTGATACTAGTAATACCATCGTAATACATGTGATACTAGTAATACCATAGTAATACATGTGATACTAGTAATACCATAGTAATACATGTGATACTAGTAGTACTATAGTAATACATGTGATACTACTAGTACCGTAGTAATACATGTGATACTAGTAGTAGCATAGTAAGTGCCGTAGTAATACATGTGATACTAGTAATACCATAGTAATACATGTGATATAACACATACAACTTGACAATTGATTTTTGGTGTAGCAATCTCAGAATCTGCCATCTTCTGGACCAGCTGTGAAAAGTGATGTGTTACGGAAATTAGAATTGAGAAAATTTATCACTGTATTAATCACTCATGTTCTAAATCAGTCTCTCTTTTCTTTGTTTATCTATCAGAAACACATGGTAATTCTCACATACATTCAATTGATCCCAAGACTAAAGAGCAACATTATACCAATCAAACTATCAATCAAGCCAATCAAAACGGAATAGCAACTTCAAATAACTTATACAATATGGAAAAATATGGAGAACATTTAACACCTGTAGATTTAATCGACTTATCAGAGGCCGACTTTGCACCTGCCCCAGAGACGTCACTTCCATACCTGTCAGCAGCTGGTCCTCCAACTCAGAACAACACACCTATGGATGGGGTGGTTTTCACTGGGTCTATCTCAGTGGACAGTCAGGCTCAAGCCAGGGAGAGTAGAACACGAAGCGATAGTAATACTATGCTAGCAGACCAGGATTTTAGCAGTTACTTACCGACAAATCTTCCTCATAGTATCTCACTGGAGAATTTACAACGAATGAACAGTGCAGCCCATTCGATGGAAAACCAAATCAATAATTCAGACAGACCACAGTTACCACAACCAGTAGAATTTAACCCAGCCATGAGTATTATCACTTCATCTAGGGGTAATCCAGTGATGGGTGAGATCAATTCCCAAAATAGTATGATAGATTCTTCCCTAGTGACCGGACAAACACCCAACTGCAGTACTTCTGTTATGAATTCAGCACCTCAGATTTCAAGAACTGTTGCAGGAAATGAAAACTTGATCCAAGATTTAAGGACTAATTCAGGGGCACAGCCAGTAATGGACAGGTCGTATGACTTGAACAGGGAATCATTGCAAATGCCAACCTCAAATTTGTCACAGGAACATTCTGTGACAAGTACCCAGCAATTTCACATTAATACAACTCAAATGCCTCCTGAATCACCGCAAGTAATAACAGCTATGACAGCATCAACTACATCACAGGTACCAATCGAACATTCCTCAAATGAAAATGTAATGTCTATGAACCCACCAGTGGCGGCAGCATCTTCACTGACATCAGCTGTGGGGCATGGGAACACCCCACAAATGACAACATTACAGTCCAAAATGCCTACAAATGTGGCAATATCTAAGCAAGCAGAATCACCAAATATGGCAACATTATTACAAGAAGAGTCTCCAAATATGGTTGAGTCTCCAAATATGGCAACATTGAAACCAGCAGAATCTCCAAATATGGTAACATTGCAACAAGTAGACACACCAAATATGGCAACAACAATGCCAATGGAAACACCAAATATGGTAACAGCAACAACAGAATCACCAGATACATTGAAATCAGATGAAGAACCTAGAAGACCAGGAGAAACTCTACAAGCTTCAGAATCACAGCCAGGTATATTGGCACCTACAGAGACAAATCAACAAGACTCACAACTTGAAATGTCATCCCAAGTAGCAATGTCAGAAACAGCATCATCCATGGAAATGCAACATCCTGAACAGACCATGCAACCACACAAAGAAGCCACACCGTATACAGAGGCATTGCGGCATGAAGGGATGCCTGATGCAGTTATGTCAGGAACAGAAGTTGTATCACAACCTGATGCAGCACCAGCTGTGGAGTCATCACAGTCAAGTATATTCACACCTGTACCTACAGCCATGAAAACTCAAGAGACATCAGTACCAAGTTTAGGTTTTCCATCGCAAGCAAATGCTATCAGTGTGCAAGAGGAGGTGAAAATGACACCACCCATGGAAGATTCCATTGATGAAACAGAAATTACTCATAGTGACATGATGCAAGCTAATGTGACAGAACCACAGCAGAAAATGACAGTGAATCAGTTCAGATCATTCCCGTCAACCCAGCCCTCAAACGTCATAGGATTTGGAAACATTGACAATGTGGACATGTCGCCGGATGAAATGGATGCATTCCTTCAATCTGATGAAGACTCTGTACTTCAGGTGAACAGCGGTGACATGAACAGTCAAGTTGGACTGCCGTCATATGATATGGTGCAACAGGACTGTAGAGGATTCATCCAGGCGGGAGGGAACAGTGATGCATTCCTTCAGTCTACTGAAGACTCTTTACCTCAGTTGAACAGTGGTGACATGAACAGTCAAGTTACACTGCCTTCATATGATATGGTGCAGCAGGAGAGTAGAGGTTTCATCCGGGCAGGAGGGAACAGTGATGCTGGGAGTGTAGCAAATTCAGCATTTACTAAGACTGTAGAACAGACCTTTAATCCAACAAATCCTGTGAATTTAAGTCCGGGAGTCAATAATCTTACACCAGATACAGAATTTCAAAGTCTGAATGCAAACTTTGTATGCCATCCCTCATCAAATCCTACAATACCACATGGAAATCCTAACATGAACAATATAAACTCTGATGGTAGTAGGAATAATCCAAATCCAGCAGAAATGGGACAGGTGATGGATTATCCCCAAGCAGAGCAGAGGTCACCGCAGCCCGCTAACTTACCAGTTCAGGATACCACTCCAAATGATCTTATGCATGATTCTGCTGCTTGCGCTATAGAAGGCCTATCATTAGCTGCAGCAGCAACAACACAGTCTATGTTTGAAACATCTACAGCGACGGCAACAGCAAACCAACATTCCCAAGATGTCACTAAACCGAGTGACATTGAAAATCTACGTCGCAAGCAACTTCAGCAGTCCCCAACAAAGGAAGTGCCAAGCGGTGAGGATACTGGCGATGAAGCTGCAGCAATGTCGCAGTCGCAGTCTATAACTAGCAAACAGAGTGTCATGAGACAAAGTCTACATCTTGATTTCAATCACCCGTCACAGCGGCGAGTGCAGCTTGATAACCAACCCTCTAGTCAACCCCCAATCCATGATGAAAGTGATGGCCCAGTAGGGGGTCAAGACACAGAAATGACAGAGGGTAGTGTCACTGAAGAAGACAGTGAAAGCAGTGAACCTGTCCAAGTCATGCATTCACCCATGGCGATGGTAGCTGACCCTTCACTGACAATGAATGAAAATATGCCTGCCAGGTTTAATTTGGATCTACCAGACGGTGCCTATCAGCTGGGGAGTTCAGCACCACTGTGGGTGCCAGATCTGGAAGCTCCTAATTGTATGATGTGTGCAACTAAATTTACATTTACAAAGCGAAGACACCACTGCAGAGCATGTGGCAAGGTAAATGTTGACTCATGCAGTTGTATATGTACACACACACACACACACACACACACACACACACACACACACACACACACACACACACACACACACACACACACAATATCTCAAATACTGCTTAGCAGTTGCGTGAATGATTGTTTCCAGTAATTGCTAGAAACTGAAAGATGTTAATTTGCGGAAATATACGAATTGGAAATTGGGTACAAGTTGGTGTGTCAGTAAAAATGAACGAAATACCACAATTCAAATGTTCTGCGCAAACTTTGACTTCTCTAACCTATTTCTGTTTTTCATGAATATGTTTCCTATGTAATAAAAGTTGTTTTTCTGAGTTTGATTTCTGTGTTTGATCTTTTCAGGTGTTTTGTTCAAACTGCTGCAATACGAAGGCCAAGTTACAGTACATGGGCAACAAAGAGGCTCGTGTGTGCGTGTCTTGCAATAATATAATGCAACGAGGTAAGTCAAAATTATACTTATAACAAATGAATGTCACTTTTTGGACTTCTTGAATTTTTGCATTCTTTACCATCGGACAGAGTGTTTTTCCAGTAATCTTCCAGAGAGACTTTGCTTACCAAGCTTTCAGTCTTCAGTAAAATAATGTGAAATGGTACTATATGTGGTATTATATGTCTTTACTCTTACTTGTCGTTAAAAAATAACAGAGTTTACAAAGATGGTTTCAGGTACAGTTATCTTGATAATTGTGTCGTTGTTTTTGGTAGTTTTTCCATTTATATCTTTCTGGTTGTCTGTATTTTTTATATCAAAACAATAATGTATATCTCTATGTATGTATTTAGGTCAGTATGATGTATGCTGTTGTAGTACCATTTCATCATTGAAACATCATGCCAAGCCTTTCAAATAAAACAGTGCCACCTAGTGATAACATTTCACTTACCAAAATAAGTGACATAGACATGTTGTTCACAAGCCAGAACATGTCAGATACTAAGGCAGCTTTGGTAATATCTTGCAGAAAAACACAAATGAAACATTTGTATGAAATAAGGTGATAATTTAGGACTGGGATTTTCATATTTGTGAAATTGGTACAATTAACACCAGAGGGTGTTGTCACCATGTAAACATTCTACACAAGTGGGTATTATCACATAGCAACATCCAACACTAGAGGGCGCTGTTGTCAGAGTCACATTCTAAGGGTTGTTTTGGTGCCATGCCATTTATACCCCATTTCATAAACTCATTTGTTTGTTCTCTGCTCATCTATCATTGGCTACAGTTGAAGCAATAAAAGCCATGAACAGTCCAGGTGGACCAGGGAGATCACCCAATCCTAACAACCCATCAGAATACTGTTCCACCGTACCACCTTTAGAACAAGCCAGACATAACGTAGATCAACCTCCACCAAGTGTTATGGTACCTAGATCCAAGTCAGTACTCAGAAGACCAAACTCTGAAGGTGAACAATTAACAATCATTATCACATAGAAATTAAACCAAAAAAATACATTTCTGTTTGTCTGTTTGACTGAAGTTCACACTTCCCTCAAAATGCTACCGATATTACTTGCTGTTAAATCTAAAATTTTGCCATCATCACCTCCAAAGTAACGTAAGAAAACTTGAGAAATGCTGCTATTTAGTCTTTGACCAACAAAAAATGTCACCGCATTGCTTTCATCATCAGAGGTATAAAAAATTGACTGTATGTATAGATCTGTAGTCCTGAGAAAACTAGAATTATTCAAATTAAACTTTTCCCTAGAATAACTGCTAAACAAAGAGTAACAAGATTTTTCACCGAATACTGTTGAATGAATACTGTATTCTAGCACAAAACACTGCTTTCATCTTGACATTCTTCATCGTATCTTGTTAAACGCCATAAATTTCCATTTATTGTGTGTGTCATAGCTTAACCATCTCACTGCAGCTAGAGAAGGCTGTGTACAAACATCATCTTTGCCCATTATCAGAAATATTCACAATTTCCTCATACAAATTTTCCATAATTATTCTGAAAAGAACATAATGTAATAAAATTCATCATAAGATATCTCGAAACATGTCTGTTTCTCAATCAAGTGGGAGAAGAGAACTTGTGTCATGAATCATATTGCTTCCATGATGAACATACATAGTACATTTGTATTATAAATTATCCAGAAACATGTGTTTCTTAATTAATCTGTAAAACACTTGAATAAATTATATTGTTCCCGCTTCTCATTTTATATGCAATACATACTAACTTGAGTGTGATGTTTTGATTTTGACAGGCTCACAGAGACAGAGAGAACCTCGTCATGTGAGATTCTCGGATGGCATCCATCCAGGTGGAGATCTGACAGATGATAGCCCCACTGCTTTGTCAATCCGACCACCTAGGACATCAAGGCGTGTCAGGTCAAGGAACAGCAACTCATCAGGTGGTGTTGGGTCAGCTAGAAGACATACGGCCAATTTCCCAGTTAGTTTGATTCCTAAAGATGACATAGGACTGCCACCTGTTGTTGTCAATACTGGAGTCAAGGGCGGTAAGTGACCTTACGTAGAACAGTCCCTGATTCTCCATATGCTGGTTAGAAAGAGATGATACTAACTGGAATTTGAAGAATGTAAACTGAACAATATGTTTCAAGTCAGATCCATTGTTTATGTAAATTATATGCATTTAGCATGACTCACAATTGACATCTTTTGATCCTGATTATCCTATGGAATATTAATGAATTTGAATATATAAATGACCAACCAGTACTCCTGTAGTGCTGGGGAGAACCCTATTATCAGGAATTGCTGGCAACACATGTGTCGTTTTAATGATATAATTAAAGGTATTATGGGTACTAATTCTGCCCAGCTATGAGGGCTCTAGTTTCCAATTATATCTCCAAGGGATATGGGTGTTCACCTCTCCCCTCCCTCCCTTCCCCCAAACACACATCTCCCAAACACATAGGCAAAGGAAAATAGATGCCATTTCACATCCACAAGGCAGAAGTAACATCTACTGTGTGTGTTCCCACATTGCAGTAATTTGTATGCCTATAATGTGTGCACACAGAGTATCTTTAAGGGGCAACACCGCGCCAGGAAATGAAGGTATTGCCATAAACTTTGATTTCTAGAGAGTCATTTCATGATTTTAGATTACGTAATTTTCACATGGTTGCCAAGAAACACCAAATCTTTTTCACCTGTATTGTTCTTTCAGTGATGTACCATTGCATTATGGGTCTTAGCATACATAATGAGTCATTAGATATACACTGAATAGTTAGTGTGATTAATCATATCTGCTACAGGTAAGCCCCATAAGGCAATGCTGCTTCACTGAACAAGCAATAGAGGTAAGAAAGAGGTTCATTTTAGTGTTTCTTGGCAACCAAGTGAAAATTGTATGATGTGGAAGCATGGATTGACTCTCCAGAACCAAAGTTTATGAAAATATTGGTATTTCCTGGAGTGGTGTACCCCTTTAAATACATACCCTGCTATGGAGTGAATGTGATAATTAGTTACTATGTAAATGTTCACTCACATTATTATAATTTGTATATTACAGAATACACCTTAGAAGAAAATCCAAATCAAGAAAATCTGATGTCAAAACTTACAAGTAAGTCTTTCTGTACTTGTAGGTTTCCATCTAAATTATCATACCAAGATATAGCAGTCAGTCAATACATTGATCAGAACTTAAAGGCACACTAGCTGTAACTAAAGTATTATGTTTCAATCAGACAACTAACTATTATTGTTAAAATACCAATAATGGGACATTGTACATGTTAATTCTAGTGGTCAATTGTATCCAGAAGTAGTACATTGGTAGATTGAAATCGTGATAACTTTATGGTGCTGAGTTTTGGTTTGGACCCAAAATCTATTATGTGGATTTATTGTACCATATTATGTGTACAGCTACACAAATACATTACCCACGGGAAATTCAATACTGTTCAGATTGTACAATATTCTGAGTAAGTCATTATATCGTACATAACAGTTTCAAAAAATACATTCCAGTTGCAGCTAGTGCAGTTCGTGCAGTTTTAACTATTTAACTAATACAATCTGTAAGTCCTCGTTTTTACCTCAAACGATAAATTTACTGTCCAGTGAATTGAAATAAAATGAAGTCAAATAATACTCAACAAAATGTTAGTGCTTTAACCATGATGTGGATATTTAGATCTTATCTGAGCAATAGTTACTGTGCATACTACTAGTATCCTAACTGTTGGTTGTCTTTTTCCCCTCCTAGGTGACAGTGTGGAACCAGTAGTGTTTGTTATCAATAAGAACTTATTTGTACTTGTCAAGATTATTAATTGTAAGTATCAGACCACTTTGCCTGATATTCACAATTTGATATTTTACTCACATGTCATGTGAATTTTTGCTAAAGATCTATTTTCACTTAATTCGTTGGAAAACAAAAACGCAAAAATAAGTAGTAACTAAAATGCCTTCATGTACAAAAAACACAATGTACCAATCTTGTAATTAGTAAAAGTAATCTTTGAGAACTAGCTGAAGACTGTAAAATCACAACATTTTACAAACATTACTGTCATAGAGATACAATGACGGTTGTTATGGCAACACACATAGTGCCCTGTGGCAGTAGTGTATACGTCACTGACCTGGCAAGTATCTCAGATGGTTGTATTCAATGGATGCTATGGCAACATGTATAGTGCCTGGGGGTAGCAGCAATGTTTATATCACAGAACAAGTAAATTTCTGATATGTTTGTAATCAATTTATACCATAGCAATGCTGCCTCGGGACAGCAGTGTACATATCACTGAACTGGCAAGTTTCTTGGATATTTATCTTCAAATCAAGCTCATATTTAAAACATGAAATAACACAAATATTATATTAAATTTTTATATGTACAACTTTTCTTCCTTTCATTCCAGTGGACTGTTGTGTGAACAGAGTATGTTGGTGTTTCACCACCAAAGGGATGCCAATAGTTGGTCAGGATGAGATAGTGATTGTCGTTGAGTATCTACCACAGGAGAAGACTATACCCAGAGATATATTCTGTCATTTCAACACAGTGTATGAGGAGGCCTGCAGAAGTAAGTTGTTAGCTTTCATCTTATCCATGTTATGTTGAGAGTAATGTCTCTTCTAGGTCCTTGACTTCAGTTTTATTTTTTGGGGCCAGGAACTTTGGATTTCTATACATTAGTGGCCTAATTCTGCAAAGGCAGTGGAAAGATGAAAAGTGTGCACGCTACTGTGGGTGATAAAGGCATTTTCATATACTATGGGTTTTGGAGAGCCATTTCATAATTTTACATCACCTACAATTATTACAATCAAGTTGATCTTGTGCCTGTATAGGGCATCTTTGTTGTGGACTGTTGCCTCATGGAAGTCAACAGAAATTATATATTCATGGTTGAACAATGAATATTCATGAGACCTAAGTAAAACACATATCATGAATATTCATGATATTAAAAAAAACTGAGCATTTGTTCATTGACTGAAATATAACTTGCAATGTGATGTTTACACTACCAAATCTATATTTCAATAAAAAAGATGAAATATGGAACATTTATTTTGTGTTTGCTATCAATTTTCTCCTGTTTTTTGCTGGTGTCTTTTTTGTGCTCCTATACATATTCTTGTGAAAGTGAACTTTTAAAAAAAAGACATTCTGTGTATATTTTCAACAAGGAATAGTTGAAAATGGATGGCAACACAAGAAATGTAGTCCGCTGTGAAAAATCTTTGAAATCATGTCAAAATGTAAGTCATGTAAGTTCATCATAATAATCAAACTCCATATTTTATTTTAGACAATACCGTTACTGAATTAGGCAACACAATATTTGCCCAGAGTTTCCTTGGAAGTCGAGAACATGGAGGGTTTCTGTATGTCAGACCAACGTTCCAGTGTTTACGTAAACTATTGCTGCCAGAATCACCGTATCTGTTTGGTGTGTTACTACAAAAGTGGGAGACACCTTGGGCCAAACTGTTTCCTATACGATTGATGCTAAGACTTGGTGCTGAATATAGATGTAAGTATCAACACACTAAATTGTAACATCATCTCTTTCTCACTTCAAGCGTTGGTGGTGCTCTTGACCATTGCTATCACATTCTGCAGTGAGGTGATTCACCACATGATGTCTTTATAGGAAATTTGATGTTTGCTTTGGCTGAATAATAACAGGCTGAAAGACATCGACAATATTGATACCCGCGATATCAATGATTATACAGAGGATATCAAGGCTGCAATAACACCATATTTCTTGTCCATATTTTTTTCAGACTACCCTTGCCCACTAATGAGTGTCAGATTCCGTAAACCAGTGTATGGTGAAATAGGTCACACTATTATGAATCTCCTAGCTGTAAGTACAAAACAAGCAGTGTTTTTGTTAAGGTTTGGAAACTCCAGTAAAGGGGAGATCTTGTGAAAATTGCATACATTTCGACTCAATTCTTGTAGTAGTTTGTAACATAATTTTGATGGGGAACCCTGTGTTAATACTAAGATTTGGGACTGCCAGTATGGGGAGACTGTGTTAATACTAAGATTTGGGACTGCCAGTATGGGGAGACTGTGACAAAAGTCTTAGACATGAATGTCTGTTTTAAGATCTATGCCATAGAGTGAACATCTGTTCCAAGATCTGTGCCATGATATATCTAACTGTGATATGCTAAATGGTTCCATTATTACCAACCCAAATAATGCATTTCATTTCTGTGCATGGCAACTATGTAATCGTTTCTTTTGCATTAGAAGTTGTCTGAGGGTGTGTAATATATGTCACGTTACATGAGTGAAACAGCAAGCCAACATCACTTTAGCTATAATGATTGGATACAAATCATAACACTACTGGCTGACAACTTAATCAGTTTTCAATGTTTGATATTTAAGTCTTATTTTTACATTATCCAGGATTTCAAGAACTACCAGTATATGTTACCCAGGATTAATGGCGTTGTTATACACATGGAAGATAGACAGACATCAATTAATTTCCCCAAGAATAGATACGATGATGTAAGTACATAGATCTGTGTTATTGGCTTCTTGGCCTTTTGGCTAAGTTTATGTGTTGTAACTAACTGGTCTTGTCGGCATTTATAGTATGTGTAGACACCTATTAAAATGTAAATCGCAGCTGAATGGCTGAAAACATAATATTGATGGGGATAGATTTATTTATCAAAGATTTTTACAAACAACTACATGTATGTCTGTGTCTGTGTGACCACATTGGTGTTCCTATGTGTGTGCCTGTTTAATGTCAGTGTGTTAAACATTGTCTTACTAATAATATAGCTACTATTTAGATTGGGGAGGACGAGGAAGAGTTCCATGGTGCTCCCTTTGTGAAATATACTCTGTGTGTGTGTGTGTGTGTGTGTGTGTGTGTGTGTGTGTGTGTGTGTGTGTGTGTGTGTGTGTGTGTGTGTGTGTGTGTGCCAGCTAAGAATGAGTTACTTGTTAATATTCATAATACCTACTGTCACTTTGTCCAATGCAATATTAAGAATTGTCTGATAAACATCAACTTCCTTGGAATTGAAGTCCTTGTAATATGATAAAAGCTAAGTGATATACTGTATAAGCTTAGATATGTAACAAGTGTAATGTTTGGCATGTACATCTTTGGGTCCCTCAGTGACAGTCAACCATGCCTGAGAGAGAATGGTATCATCCAAGCCTTAGCCTAGGTGTGATCCATAATATAATATACACACTGGGATCAGCGATGATTAAAATATTATGTAGTCATAGTTACAGTTTTATGATTGATCACTGTCTTTTCCACAGATCATGAAAGTTCTGAATAATTCCAATGAGCATGTGATGGCGATGGCATCCAATTTCAGTACAGATGCTGATTCTCATTTAGTATGTATACAAAATGATGACGGCCACTATGCTACTCAGGCAATTAATATACAAAATAAACCCAGGAAAGGTAAGTGCCTATTTCTGTAAATATGATGTGTCACTTGTGAGAATTTACGATTGCTAGACCTCAAAATGTAATATTTTAGACGTAAAATTCCCAAGCAGTGTATAAAAGTGTTACAAGTACTGTGATTTGACAAGACAGTGCGAGTGAAAAGGATACACTAGTTAGGCTGCCATATTCAGTGCGACTGTTGGTGACACCATTCACAACATGTGACAACTCATACGGATGTTAGCAGGACTTGTTTCTGTGGAAAATGCTTTTTGCGCATATTCAGCTAAAATAAATTCTGTGCTCAAAAAACGTATAACTACAGTATACAATACTAGACAGAGCGTACATATCCAAACCTTGAATGATAACTTTCAAGTATTTTGTTTGTAGTGACGGGTGCAAGTTTTGTGGTTTTTAATGGTGCCCTCAAAACGAGTTCCGGCCTTATGGCCAAGTCTAGTATAGTGGAAGATGGTCTTATGGTGCAGATACCACCAGACTCTATGTCGGCATTACGCCATGCAATGAGAGAAATGAAAGACTTCACTATATCATGTGGTGCTATTGGTGCTGAACAGCCAGAGGAAACAGTTGTTGTGCAATGGATAGGAGACGACAATAAAGTTAATTTAGGGTAGGTGTAGAAAAGAGAACAGTGTGATATCATATGTTGAGTTTCAAATACAGTATACACTCTTCATTGTATCTAATCATGCTTCAGATGCTAACCTTACAATAAAAGTTATTTACAACTGCCGACATCAGACCGTAGACGAACAGAACCTGTTACACACAGAGGAAAGTAAATGAATTGAAATTAATAACACTTTGCTCAGTATGCTAGAACAGCAGACTTTTATTACACACCATGGTTTGATAAGAACAGTTTTTATGGCCTCTTTGTGTGTACATAAAATGCCAGAGGAACTAGAAATTTATTTGTGAATGTGAACTACTATGTAATGACATAAAAATTATGTAACCATAAAACTGTTCATATCAAATGATGGAATGTAATACGAGGCTCTGTACATCTAACATGCTGTACCAAGTGTTATTAATCCAATTCAGTTGTTTACATTCCCTGTTTGTGACAGGTTCCGTTTGTCCGCAGTCTGATGTCGGCAGTTGTAGGTTAGCCATTAAGGAGAACAGTTTATGGTACACAGGTGATGTCATAGATGGAATTTATGGGAAACAGCTGGAATAACTGATTTTGTCAAGTCACCGGTGCTGCAGTGCTACCTCCTCACCTTGTACCTAGTATGACAGAAGTGTGAAAGTTTAGGCTAAAAACTCATGCATATCAGAAGGGTTTCACTATACACATAAAACAAAGTCACCGAATTTCAGGAGATGTCGATTTCCTAATATATCTTTTAATATCTTATGTCTAGGGAAGTCTAGAGAGGAACTGGACTGAATACACTATACAAAGTGTTTTTCGTCACATAGAAAATTTACAATTAGTACATTTTGGGAAATTACTCAGTACATTAGACAAATAACACATAAGGATTGAAGAAATTAACGTTTATTTCTCATAATTAAATTTCCAGGAATGAAAGATTTGTGTCCACTGTTCCTACAAATTCATCCATTGATTTAAAAAATAAAAGACATTTCAAGGAGAAAGTTAAATTTAAATGATAGTTTGTTTTTTTTTCATGTAAAAAATTGATGTATTTACAGAGTTGTGAGTCCAATTGATGGCAAATCTATGGAAGGTATTACTAGTCTAAGAATTCAAAATGGTACCGACTACATGGGGGAAAACAAAACAATTCGATGGACTGAAGTCTTCTTCCTACAAAATGACGAAAGTGTTGGACAAAGATGTGACGCTGTTGAACTGACTCGGTTAGCTGAAACCTTGGCTCAGGGCTGCTGTATTGCACTGACACCGTGTCTTGATGGATTGAAAGAGATGAACATGTCCAAGATAGCATTAAGAGTTACCATTGGTACAGAAAGAGTAAGTATGCAAATTAGATAGCACTAAGAGTTACCATTGGTACAGAGAGAGTAAGTATGGAAATTAGATAGCATTATACAGAGTTACCATTGGTACAGAGAGAGTAAGTATGCAAATTAGATAACATTAAGAGTTACCATTGGTACAGAGAAAATATGCAAATTAGATAGCATTAAGAGATACTATTGGTACACAGAGAGTGTGTATGCAAATTAGATAGCATTGAGAGAGATACCATTGGTACATAAAGTATGCTAATCAGATAGTATCAACAGTTTCTATTGGCTTAGAGAAATTATTTTGAATATAATTTGTTTTGAGATCACACTTGGCTCAAAAGTTATTTTGTGTCCAAGATGACATCTATGAATAATCACATTTAAGAGTAAAATATAAATTCATTTCCACTCTTTTTTAACTGAATATAGTTACTGCAATAAGATGTACAAAGAATATCTTTAGAGAGAGAAAAAGTAATGTAATGTTCAATCGTCTTTGTTTTCATACCAGGTGGGTTATGAAATTGGTTCCAATGGAAAAATTCTACCGGGAAAATTCATGAAGGAACTGGATAATCACTTGATCCCAGTCATCACAAATGCCGTTACTCAACAAGATGACGGACCAATCACATTGGAGCTTATCTTTTATGTGCTGGATTAATTCAACAAATGTTAACATGCAGTACTCCAAACTCTGCCAGGTCTGCATTTACTAGCCATTTATGGTAAATCCCCAAGAAGGATATGGACTAGTTATTCATGGCAAATTCCGAGTATTTGATTAGTCATTCATGGCAAATCCCAAGGATATGGATTAGCTGTTCATGGAAAATCCCAAGGATATGATTTAAGCTATTCATGGCAAATCCCAAGGATATAGACTATAACCATTCATGGCAAATCTCAAGGATATGGAGTAATCATTCATGGCAAATTCCGAGGATATGGACCTTAAGTGGAATTAATCAAATCATCAATAATTGGTGACATAAACTTATTGAATATTTGAGAACTTCAGAATGAGTGATTTCATAGAATTCTAATTTTAAAAAAAAGGAAAGCTGCAACAAGGACTCGACGTATAATGTCTGATTGTAACGTTATTTCTGTAAGTGTTACAGAGGAGTATGGTTGGTGAATATGCAAAATATATTGGAATCTTAAGATATATCCCTTCTGATAGGAATTTGTAAATTGTGAAAATGAAGATTATTAATTAGTTGAAATATTTTCAATATAATAACATTTACTATTTTTACAAAATTCATAGATATAAATACTAAAATATTTAGGAGTATGCATAGTATTCTCTCTTTGACATGAGGATTAGTAGATATTTTTTTTTTTTTGAAGGATGGTCATGTAGTGTGAGTAGTAAATAGAAAACAGATTTATGCAGGAATGAATAGTTGAAAATACCTTGTAATTCATCATCATGTGTGTGTGTGTGTGTGTGTGTGTGTGTGTGTGTGTGTGTATGCGCACACAGGTGTGCATCCATACATGTACATGTGTGTGCGCGCATGTGCACAAACATGTAAAGTGTGGCTGTGTGAATATGTTCCAGTGCATGCATGTCTGTATGTCTACATGCTGTATATGCTTGTGTCTGTGCACATATGCACGTGTGTGTAAGCTGGGTTTATTACTGTCTGTGCATTTAAAACTGTTGTTGCCTGTATCAAACACCACTTCAAATAGTCAAGTTTATTGCATCCTAGAAAATGTGTAGGTCTACCAAACCAATCACCTGTAAGTTTATCTTTGTGTTAGGGCTGGAGACCTTGTCGATCACATACAGTTTGTGTTAGGGAGCCTTTTTCGTTCAGACTTGTGCATGCATTGCTAGGGAGCCTTCTTAGTCACAAACTGTTTTACATATTGATATTTTGCAAAGAAAAAGAGGTTATTATTCACAAAATGTTTGATTTTTAGAGCTTTCTAATGTTGTTGTATGATAGATAATGTACACCTACATGTATACAGAGCCTTACTATTTCACCATTCACTCTACCAGTAGGATCTACGTCAATATGCCATTACTGATAAAGTAAGTGTTAGGGGCATGTCATGGAGTCATATTCACTGACTATGAGATTATAATATTACATACAATAGGGAGCTTTATTCATTTAGTATATCATGTATTAGGACTGGAGCCTTTACTTTTCACATACAGTTATGCTTTAGGGAGCTTTATTCACACAGTCATCTGTTTGATAATTTTATTACATTATATTACTATTGCATGATAGGCAGCCATATTTACAAACTTCATGTTATGTTAGGGAGTCTTATACCTACTGTCAAGGAGCTTTTTCACATAATGATGTGTTAGGGAGTCCTTTTGTTTATCTACTGTTATTGTTCAGAGAGCCATATTATTTCAAGACATCATTCTAAATGCTATACATAGGAACAAAAATCTGAATTTTTCCAACTTCCCTTTTACAGCCGTTTAGTCCCTTTTATCGGTATGAATGAGGTTAAACCGTCCTTCTTTTATGTAGTAACATCCCAACAATAAGTTGTACATTATGTATGGTTCAATTTAGTGCTTCGTCATATGATATGAAATTAACTATGCTAGAAATGTTCTTATATATTTACAAGTTTTCTGTAGACTTATATGGCAGTCTCTATGCAAGCATTGTGAATCAGTGCACTTTTTAGGAAAGCCTCTGCTGTGGTGTGTATTTAAATGTGATAGAACAGGGATTGATCACAGGCAGATAGATAGACTTGCTGCAATAATGTGGAAATGTGTGTACAGCATTGATGTCCTTGACATTTACTACATAGGAATTTTAGATTGCTGTCTTTGTATAAGCACAGAGGTCAGGTTTTCAATATTTACTTGAAAAGAGAAAGGTAGACATATGGGGAAGGGATTAAAGCAATATGTACAATAACAAATCTGTATGTGAAGATTGGGTGTTTGGGCAACCTTCCTAATGCCAGCTGACCAGGCTGCTGTGATTGTGTGTTTGGGCAACCTTCCTAATGCCAGCTGGCCAGGCTGCTGTGATTGGGTGTTTGGGCACCTTTCCTAATGCCAGCTAGCCAGGCTGCTGTGATTAGGTGTTTGAGCAACCTTCCTAATGCCAGGTATCCTGGCTGCTGTGATTGGGTGTTTGCGCAACCTTCCTAATGCCAAGTATCCTGGCGACTGTGATTGGGATTTCGAGCAACCATTCTCATGTCAACTAGCCTGGCTTCTATGATTGGGTGTTTGAGCAACCTTCCTAATGTCAGCTAGTCGAGCTTCTATGATTGGATGACACTCCAGCATTTTCTTACCAGCACATATGATGATACAACAGTGTTACACAGGGCATCATGTAATCATGCTAGTAGACTGGTTTGGCATCTGCTAGAATGGTATATACAAATTACCAGCTTTAAATAGAAACTGAACTTTGCAAATTGTTAAATTTATCACAGGTGTGTTATGAAATTTACTTACTAATTTAGTAGAGTTGCTTTTGAAAGATAGATCCAGGAATAAGTTCACAAACTTGATGAAAACAATAGGACATAGATTACCACACTTAATTTTATGAATGAATGAATGAAATATATTGGTACATATATATGTAAAGAACATTGCTAGAGTCAACCGAATGCAAAAGAAATTGAAATCGTGCAAAATATTCTTTTTTTCTTCTTCATTTATTCCCATATGTATCCATTTCTTCAAAATCCATTGCCATAGCAACATACAGCTTGTTGCAGGTTATTGTTCACTGTCTGTGTTTGATATCACCATGCATGCAGAAACCAGTAAGATAGAGAAGATTGAATGAATACAGTTTCTTGCTACATTGTGTCCAACTGATGAAATGAACTAATGTAGACATGAAATGAACACTGATAAGAATTTGTGTCACACTCCGTCAACACTTACCAACAGATTACAGTTGTAATTGGACTTGGGTGATAATGGACTCCATCAGTACATCCTTTCGAGTAGCAAAATCCTCATATTTGATACTGAAAAAAAAACATTGGCACCTGCATGTCTGTATTTAGTTGCAGTATGTTTATTTGGTTGATTTCATTCAAACTAAATGTAGCAAGAAATTGTATTCATTCAAAATTGCTATCTTAAAGTGTAGAATGTGCTGTTTCTTTTTGGTTTCTGTATAATTATAATTGTATCAAACAGAGATAGTGAACAGTATTCTGCAATGAGCTGTAGGATAAACCAAACTGATCATCTGTTGTTTGTACGTTTGTGAGAGTTGAAATGTTAATATCTCTATAAGTGAGTCATTATAGATTTTTGTTTGGGCATAATAGTCAGACATCAAAGCAATAAATAATGTAAAATTATTTTAATTTACACACAGCTCTTTTCATTTGATGTGTATTTGGCTACTGATGATCAAGTATACATGACATTTTTAAAAAGATGAATTTTTTTTTAATTTTTTTTTTTGATTCTGGGTATGTATATTATTCTGAGCTTTTACATTGTAATAGCTATTTGTGAGTGGTAACTAAGCAACCCTACCATGTATAGTGAAAGTGCTGATATAGAAATTACCTTGTAATGTAATTGAATGCACATTAAAGAAAATTTACTCAACTACACAGGTTGTCTTCTTTGAGATAATGTGAATCATTCTACTAGTAGTATCACAACTGTTTGGGTTGAAGCAGTCTGATTAAAATCCGATATAGTGTACACTTTGTGATTTCTTTTTGGCTGTTACGTTTATTGTTGTTTGTTCTTTTGAGAGTGCTCCTTACATACATCTGACACAAAACCATAGGCATTCCCGTACCAAATCTAAGCACTGAGTGAATTCACTCAATGAATGTGAACGTGTAATGTGGGGAAACGTACGGGTGCAGTACTTCAGAGCGCTCTGTTCGAAAAAAAAGCTCGAGCACAGAGCACAGACAACAATGTTATTGTTATTGTTTGGTGGTTCTCTTTCTTTCAATTTTGAACATTTAGTGTGTATAGTGTAAGACAGATTCTGATTGGCTACTCATAAGTTTTGGTACGGGAAGGCAATGGTGTTATGTCAGATGTATGTAATGAGCATTCACAAAAGAACAAACGACAGTAAACGTAACAGCCAAAAAGAAATCGTGACGTGTACACTACATCAAATTTTCATCAGATTGGGGTTTGAAGGCAAGTGTCAAGTGGCCATATGGATGACACATGGTTATTTAGTTTTGGATTTTTAATTTATAAAACAATTCTATGTTTTCCTACTTAATAAAAACAATGTGACAACAATAAATACTAAATCCTTGTTTGTAACAGTAACTCGCAAAACATTAAAAAAAATGTTTGTTATTGTACATACAATAACAAATTTTTTTTCCCACTTTTTTTACTTTTTTGTAGTTTATTGAGTTACAAACACAGATTTGGTTGATGCTGTTTCATAATGTGTTTTCAAGTACACCTATCCTTGACAGTACAATCTCTACTGTCGTCACACATTTTTTGTAAGACCTGGTGGAGCAATAGGCCTGTTAGTGAGAACATTATTGAATAAGTAGTATTCCGTGGATCCGCCCTCGATTGCACCTTTCAGTTGCAAAACAACCTTCAGTCACTTGTTGTAACAGAAAAAAAGTGTCAAGGTCTAGCATGTGCACAATTACATAGTGTGCTTTTCCATAGATTATTGCCTTGATAGACTTTAACCTGCGAAACTCCTTTCCTTTGAAAAGAAAAACCCAGAACATTTTTCGTGTACCCCTTGGGCCTGAACTTGTGATCTCATCTTTCCCCATCTCATCTCACTGGGACAAAGACTGCATCTCAAATAATTATATCAAATTGCTTCTTTTTTTGAAAATGTTTATTTATTTGAATTACAAAAAGAAAAACAAAGACTGAGAAACAGAAAATGAGAAAACAGGAAAACTTAAAATCACTGTAAAAACTACTAATAAAAAAACTAAGATTACAATTACAATCCAGAAGTTAAGGTATTTTCTGTGGTAAGGACTTTCTTAATATTCTCAAGAAAAATATCATGAGACGGCTTCATATTGAAAAATCTGACAATATAAAATGATATTTTGCAATTAACAATAGGTGATTGAGCAGCTGATCAATTTCTTTCAAGAGGCAATGCTGCAAAGATTACATTTCTACACTGTGACAATAATTCAATTATTCTCTGCAGCAAGAAAGCAAAGAAAATTGCTCTTTTAACTGTTTGTGTAGGACCTCGTCTGATGTATCTCCTTCATTCAGCCTACTTTTGATTTCAATAAGGGAGTGCATGTTGTATTCTGCATGTCGTTAATTGGCTTTACGCTTTGCAAAATTATGTATTAAACTCCTTCAATGTGGTTCTTAATTTCATCCCACCAATCACCACAATTACCAAAGTCGGCTTTTTAGAGTTGCCCAGTTTTCTATTTGTTGTGGAGTTCATTACGCAGTTCTGAGTTTTGTTAGAAAGAATTATTACATTTCCAGACAGCTGGTTGGTCCTTCTCGATTGAAAATTATGAAGATTACTTAGTTTCAAAGTGACAGTGTACAGGGAAGTACAGAAGAAGAAACAGGTACTCCAGAAGACACATATCATCTGTCAAGTCGTCTGCCAATAGAATTTGAATGTGTATGTCCATATATGTACAACCATTTGGGTCGTGATCACACTGACATGTGTCCACATGTTGTAGTCTTTTGAAATGGTTTGCATTATGGTCAGACTATGATAGTGGTGGTCTGAGCATTTCACCTCCAATGAATCAGCTAGCACTAGTAGAAGACCTAAAATGATCTTTATCCTCGCAAACAAAATGAAAATAACCACACAGGATAATGTGTCAAAACAAATGTAAACCATCAATTATACTGGTAGGGTTGTTTGGGGCGTAGATGTAGACAGGTGGACAGAGAAGTTGCCTTTGTAAATCACACCGGAGAAAAGATGACCCTCAGTGTCAGTCAGTGTAAGTTTTATCTGGGAAAATTTCAACAGCTTTCACTTGTCCCCATTGATGAGAAGTTAGATCCACCCCATTTACAACCCAAAACATTGATATTGTTAATACTACCACGTGGGCTTCTTGAATACAAATATCAAATTCAGAATCTCTACAGTATTTAAATAAATTATGTCTTTTAATATATTAATCTTGCAATCCATTAATATTAATGGTGCAACAACAAATATTCATCAAAATACGAAAGACCTTTTTCGAGGACAAAGGCTGGGTATTCCACTGTGTTGTGAATTAGCCACTCTTTTGGAGATGGAAACACAGTCTTCTTACACTTCTTACTGACTTTGATAATACTTTTTGACAGTTTGTTCATTGTATAATTTTAAACTTGTATATTGCTTGTCTTTATTGTGGCTGATGACCGCCTCCCCTCCTTTGAGTGAAAACACGTCCACAAGGCTGGCCAAAAACTGACAAGCATTGAATTTTCACAGATGACAACAGCTTATTGAGTTTGGGCGAAAGGACAAGATGGTTATAACTTTTGCAACTCGGACTTGGACAGGTGTGAGGAGCTAGAATCGTCCGAGTTCTCTACCTTAACCCATAGTCCCTCTATGTATGTGCTCTACAGAGCATGGCATGGAGGGTCTATGATCAGAGGGACTGTGCTCAATTCACCATATGTTGGAGATGGAGTCGAAGTCAGATTCCGGATGAACGTGCTTAAAATTGTCGAAGCAGTTGTTTAATAGAGTCAGAAAAAATGGTCTTTTCTGACTTGGTTGTGTTGTGTCAGTGCAGTCCTTGTCATCACCTAGATTGTCGACAGTCGCTCGCGTCTTTTTTCCCTACGTTTTATCTAAACTTTAAGCGCATACTGATATCGAGGGCTAGGGCCGAAGGTTGCAGCGATCAATCGGAACAAAACAAACGACACAAAATGATGGACAAATAGAGGTAAATAAAGGCATCTAACCGCTTTTACCAAATCAGATTTTAATCAGATTGATTAGACACATGCTAGCATTCATGCAAGGCTAGGCATTAGACGTGTACATGTAAAACACGGTACATGAGGGCGTCTGCCCTCTACGGCAGGGTTAGAAAAAATAACAATCACAATGTCACTGCAGTTGTAAGCTATACAGGTTGCCTACCCGAGTGCTTTAATGATATATGGGCGAAAATTATCGTTTTGAAATTTGAAAATTTTAATTTAAAAATGGTTCAAAATTTCCATCTTACTTTAATTGTAAAAATCCGTTACCTTTCTCGTCCACGTTTTTTTCCTATTTTTAACAGCGCAAATCAACATTAAAATATAGCATTTTTGTATAATTCAATCGGTGGCTGTAAAATCAAATCACCATATCAGCTTTGTTTATTAACGGTTTGCGCATAAATGCATTCATTGCGTACGAAACATGGGCGAGAAACGTAGCGGATTGTAAGACACTTCTATACGAAAGCCGGTACGGCTCACATTTTTCATTGCGTTGAGGGTTTTTTGTTGTTTTGGTTTTTTTGGCATTCATACTTCTATGACATTCAGTACGATTATGAATTGAAAGTATTACATGTATTCATACACTTTCTAATTCTTCCTTATTTCGAACCGACCGACCCATTATTTTAAGGTTGACATATATAGATTGACAGATAACATGATCGCATGCATAGAATTACATGCAACTTGCACGCACGGACCATCCAGATATCTAGTTTGAAGTTAAATTCTATCTTTGGATTTCATTATCGCCCCACGAAGTGGGGACTGCAAAAATTAGTTATAAACTCATTAGTTGTTCCTCTGCACGGAAATCTTTAGTAAAAGGCGAAAGATTTATGCGTGTTGCAGAAAAACCAGAGTGACCTTATGAGCGGATGCCTGACCGAGTACTTCGACGGTGTCCAAACACCTACTACGGTGGCAGAAACATCAACGGGAAACAGTTCTTATTTTGTCAGTCGAAGATAAGATATGATATGTTCGTTCAGAAAAATGTTAGAACCTTGTTCCTCATTTTAACCAAAATCTTTAGTTTGGATATAATTCCTATTACATGAATAATTCCACCGAAAATGTAATTTTAGTTCATTGACATTGCATTGTGGGTTAAAACAAGCTTCGCTCGTAATATTTACATATCAATAGAACAAATAAGTCTTCTGTTTGTACACACACACGCACGCTAACTGTTAAGTCCCTTTTCGGCTTGTTTCATTTGTTGGCACGGAAAATAACAGTCCAATCCGGTAGATGTGGCAGGTCAACACTCTCTCCTTATTTTATTGTTACTCGTCCATATTAAAATGTAATAGAAGATGACAGTTGGTTGAGGATAATATTATATATAGACTGAAATATTCGTCGTTGCGGGCGCTCCACATCGATGCCGCTTTAATGCACTCGTAGTCGTAATGCGGAGTCGACAATCTTGTCAGTTGAGAGAGAGTTAATCAGATCTGACAAAACGATCCCTCTAAAAGTATCTAACTTAGAGTGGATGTCAATCAGACAAAATCTAAAAGTATTTAACTGAGAGTGGATATCAATCTGGGCATTCAAATTCAATATTTCATTAAATGTAGACATACACCATCTACAAAGCAGAATATCTGGAAAAATCAGTCTTAAAATGTGTACTCAGACTTCTGCACCATAACTTGGTCTCCTGATGAGGGTGAGGTGAGCCAAACTGACAAAATTTTGGGTGTGACAACAGGTATCTAACAGAGTCACTAAAAAGTTGGTCTGAAACAAAAGAATACTTCACTGTGGCTCTACAGATAAGATAAAACTAATGGCGGAACCCAGGCCTTAGACTATCGACAGTCGTCCGTGCCTTTTTGCTACGTTTCATCTAAAGTAAAGTTGTCGCCTCGCTCCTTAGCACGGAATACTAATGCATACTGGTAGGAACTGCGATTGCCGAAGGCATGAACTGTGAATGCACCGTGCACTTGCTCATCGGTACGCGTTTATAGTATTGCTCCGGATCGGAGCGAGGCGACGACTTTAGTTTTAGATAAAACGTAGCAAAAAAGGCACGAACGACTGTCGACAGTGTACCCTGGCCTTTACGAGTTGGAAACTTGTATTGGTAATTACAGCTAGAGGAGTATTTTTGTTGTGAATATATCGGAAGATCAAAAATCAGACTTGGTAGGATGGGACAGATATGAACTAATAATCATTAAATTTCAGTCCTGTCTTCTGTTGCCTTTCTTGACTAATGTTCACATTTCTTAATAGATCATAAAACATGCATAACAAACTTTCAGCTGTAATGTAATCTGAGACAAGGAATGAATGTTCTCCTTGTCTGTGGTTAAGTTGGTCGATATTATTTGTGTATGCCTCGGCTCACGACCATACTAGTCCACAGTCGACATCGTGTGTTGGGACCCAGAAGTATTTGATCGATCATCGGTGTGTTGAGACCCATGATGAGTACTTGGTCGATCGCCACGACCACGCCTCCTACTACCGGTACGCGCAGCCATACTTCTCGAAGAAATAGCACTTCCTGGACGTTTACTCTTATTTAACATTTTTTCTTTACAATCTTGACACCAGTAAGAAATCTCGCCCTCCATTCGATAATACTCGCCCTGGTGGTAACGATACACCATTTTCCCGTCGATCTTGACTGTATCACAGTTCTGGGGGTATGCAGCTGGACGTAGATTTTCACCACAACCATGGCATGGTATACCTCCTCCCTTCTGCTTGTTAAGAGAAAAAAAGGACACAGTTAACGTGGAAGACTGATTAATATAAATGGGTTTCAAAATCAAAGTTATGAGAACCTGGGTCAGTACATCTAACCATGGATGTATTAGTGATCCATGATCTAACCTAGCCCAGAGGCTTGGCGGACACCATGCAACATATAAGCTTATACCTTTTAATTTTTTTTTAAACATTCCATGTAACCATGGTAACAAGTCGAATGGCCAATACTCTGTGCTAATATGTCCTAGCTTGCTGCGATTACCTGTACGGTACCATAGACCCTACAAGTGTAAGGTCTATGAATGATCAATAGATCAAGCGATCAATTACATGCTCACTGTCCTCTGTGGTTCAATGTGACATTCTGCTAAATATTGCATGTTTCAGGCCTAGTGTAGATTTAATTGTAGGCAGATTTTAAATGTAAATATCAGGCCAGCATTTACTCACGTTATGTACTTTCGGCTTTGGGTTGTAGAAACAAGCTTCACAATAAAAGTAAATAGCGCCCGACTCCCGATAATATTCACCGTTCATGTATCGATAGATCTTCTTTCCCTTCTTCTTGATCACCTCAGGTGGTCTGTCCTCATGAGCACGAAACGTCTTCTTACATTCTTTGCACGGAATACCGCGTCGCCATGGCTACATGAGAAGGGGGAGAAATAGCGTCGATAAATATGACTGATTGTCAAATATTTAATAGTTCTAGAGTGGTGGTTATATAGATGAAACATAACTCAAGTATATTTGTTATTAAAAACTTTGTAAATGACATTTTCAATTTGGACAATCTGCAATTTTACCGTTTCTTCCTTCTACCAATCTAGTACTTACCATTTTCTCTACGGCAGTTTCTTACTTTTTATCAACCGTGTATTAATATTACTCTGGAAAATGAGATATAAACATGAAATAAGTTACTTGTATATACGACTTTGTATACAGGTTATACTTTCGACAGCCAAAAATTGGTCGTCTGTTGATACTGGGGTAGCTGCAGAGTAAACACTGCGCATGACAGTATGGTTACTATGGTGACCATAATATTTAAACAAAGGAACACTTCAAACTTCTTGAAAAAACACCAAAAAAGTGAGAGATTCAAGCCGTTTCTGTACCGAATAAACAGAACAATGCTATTTTCTAGACTACTGTCCTCTTTTTGACTTTTAACTAATTTGTAATCACTCCAAATTCCATAAAGAAAACGAAACTTTCCTGCTTCATAAATAGATGGTCAGAGGGTAAACAGTAACATATTTGTAAATTAAAACAGTAAAATGTAACAGCTCAACAAAAGTCGCATTGACTTCCATTTTCTCCCCCTTTTCTTCGTCTCAAGACACCGTAGCGAAAGGACAATAAACATAACGAAAGGTCTCCAAAATACGATACAAGTTCATCTCTTACCTCGCTCGACCCATGGCCTGTTTAAATTCAGAGTTTAAACAGTAAACTATTACGTACAACAACTCAAACACAGAATACTCCAATTAATACTTGAATGTGTCACTTGAATTTTAAAAAAGAACAGCACAAGGCACCTACCAGAAAAATAACTTTCCAAATGGATACGGTAAGGCTTACATCAACGATGTTCACAGGTCTGATTAGTACTAAATAATACAGGCCTCTTGGAGTCTTGATATTTCATGTGATCAGCCCAACCAATAAAAACAGAGTAAACTGATCACATGTAGCACTAAATCAAGTTGCAAATCTCCTACAAATAATGACAGCTGGGTAATGTATAATAGTATGTAAAAAAAATCTGTAAAACATTACTGAATTTATGAAATATATATGGTCTAGTCCATTCTTCAAATGCAATAGATCATGGCTGATAAATAAAAACAAATAAATAAATAAATAAATAAATAAATAAATAAATAAATAAATAAAGAGATTTTATATAGCGCTAATATCCATTGATGATGCTCACTGGTACTTTACAATAGAAACTGTTACAGATAAGCTCTCTGAAAAAGGCTAATGTGGTATCATTAGCAAAACGGTGATTAATTTTGGGAAATGTCCAGTAAGTAAAGTGTGGTAAATAGTAACACGGTATTTTTTGAGTATTACTTCCCTTTTGACAAAGTCAGTCTCCCTAAAAGAAAATGTTTTATTTTGGATTGACTGAATAATTTCAAATAAAGTTTATCACACACACACACACACACACACACACAGACAGACAGACAGACAGACAGACAGACAGACAGACAGACAGACACACACACACACACACACACACACAGACACACATTCATTCATTCTGTGGTCCAGCTATATCTATCCAGTACCTACTTTGACATGGTTTTGTTTGTCTTCCTTTTATATCTGCTCACTTGTTATCCAGTATAGTATTAATCTCCAGGGTCTTTTTGTTAGTGTTTATCAAGTTTCAAGAATTTTCATTGTTTTTTATTTCTGTTTTATCACCATACCATACTTAACCCTAATAATAGTAATATTAGTAAATTATTAGCACATTGACCTTACTAACCTGTTTCTTTACTCTGCACAATTTACCAGTGATACTTCCTTCTATACATGTCTGATCAATCAGATCAAGTATTGGTTTGATTAGTACAGTGCACTTTGAACTGATTTTGAAAATCGTCGGATAAGAATTAACATTTAGGTGGGAAAACAAATTGTATGGAAAGTTTGTTCTGAACAAAAGAGTGATTCCATTTCATCTTTATGGTTATAATGATAAGAAAGTTCTTAAACATGGGATTCAAATATTGGGCTTTAAACCCACATGTATTTTGACCAATGTATTTAATCAGTGATTGACATACACAGTGAAAGCATAAGATTGACACAAGTTATCTCAACATCAGAGCTACTGTATTTGTGATGTTTAGTTTTGTACGTACATGACTATTGTACTGTTCACATCTCAACCTGTACAGGACAAAACTATGCAGAATTTACTGATTGAACTTCCTTTTTTCTAAACAAACCATAAATTAGATAAATAGTGTGTTTATTCATAGACTCTCCACCATAACCATGGCATATTTTACAAAGGCTGATTTGTTGTCAGGGTCAGACCAGGGTTTAGATCCCAGGTTCTCACATTAGTGTTATCTTATTAGTGAAGCCATTCATAAGGATTACATAGGATTATTCTTTATGTTCCGGATCAACTTGTTTAACAGCTCTGCCAGGCAACTGTTTTTCCACACATAAATTTTAATCCGAATCTGGATTTCAATTTGTTACCATTCTCATAAAGATACATACTGCTCATATAACAATGTACCAATACATATTTTGGCCAAATCAGGACCATTGGTTGAGATGTAACTTTTATTTCCATTGAGTTGTTTCTAGTGTAGGTCATAATATATTTTCTAAAATAAATATGTTAGACTGTGAGATACATTGTGTGGTTCCACCATCACCAGCCTCCTCTCGACGGGTTGACCAATGTGCGAGGGCACCCCATCACGGAGTACCGTACAGACTACAAATATGTATACTGGGTACAATGACAGCATAAAACTGTTCACTGATCTTTCAATATAAATTGATAAATCTGCTGCAGTACATTTAATACATTAAATTCAAATGAACCTTGCAAGGTCAGTATTGTAGTACTTCTGATTTCAGTCACCTCCAGCATTTTGCCTTTCAGCCCTGTAGTATTTTCTTTTTCATTTTTGGCAAAAATTGAAAAAGAAGCAGATATCATAATATAGTTAAACTCTCATATTTGACACAGAAACAACAACTTACATTTTACATGTTTGAATAGCTCTGTCATGTATGAACAAGACAGATTTCTATAATATATAAAAATGAAAATGGTTCATTTTACAATAAATGAAACACCCCCCCCCCCCACCCCCATCTACAAGTATATATATCACAGCAAGTTGATACTCTGTTATAAGGTAAATAATCAAAGAATATCATGCCTTCTGATTATTATTCATTTCCTGATTATTTATAGATTCAAAAGTGACGATAACTTCTCTCATACACAGCACATTGCAGGTTAGTGTTCTCTGGGTCTCTTTGATACAACCATGCAGAAACCAATAAGAAAATACACATGCTACACTTTAAATTAGCAACATTGAATGAATACAGTTTCTTGCTACATTTTGTCTAAATGAAATGAACTAACCTGCCACCATGCAGACATCAAATGAAGATATCAAAACATTGGCACCTGCGTGTCTGCATCTAGTTGCAGTTCGTTTATAGTTCTGCAGCATCTCTGGAACTATGCTTTGCTTGCAAATGCTTACTAGTTTCTTATTGGTTTCTGCATGGTTGTATCAAACAGAGCCAGTGAACGGTAACCCACAATGTGCTTTAAATATGCAACATGATAAGAAGTAGTATGGACATTAACATTTATACAATACACAATACACTCACACCATTGTAAATGACATTTGCAGAGTTTGTTCACTGAATATTCATTATTCCTTTTCCCTGTTTCTCTTATAGTTTTCATTTGGTACAAAAGAGCTAGCATATTTGCTGAAGATGTCAACATCCTCTGAGTCTCTTTGAGTTTGTTTAGCTTCCCTGGAATCATATTTCGTATTCCTTTTCCAGACACTGGTATTCTGATCCTTATCACATTTATCCTGAATTCCAAAGTCAGAATGATCACTATCATGTTTTCCATCGTTGAGAAAAATATCATCAAGGAATGAAAAGTTGGCTTCGCGATGAAGAGATGGTGCGTCGTCTTTACCGGTGTTATCTTTACAAGTCGACAGTATTTCATCTTCACGAATATTGCCTTTGTTTGCATCATAGTCTTGACTATCTTTATTATCAATTAATGATTGTGCTAACTTTTCCTGTAACCCGGCTTCATCTTTTTCATCTTCATTCATATGTAAGATTTTAGATCCTGTAATACCCTCATGCTGTTTCCTTTTCCTCCTAGCTCCAACTCTCAGACTCACATTCTCATCCTCATCTGTATCATCATCAACATCATCATCATCATCATCATCATCATCATCATCATCATCATCAATAGTACCATCTTCTTCATCTTCATCATCACTTTCATATATTATTGGGATGGAAGGCTTCGTTTGTCTTTTTCTGACTTGTTGCCGTTTTCTCACTGTTGTTTTTGGAGTTTTAGTCTTTGAGGTTGCTTTTGATTTTTCTTTCCGTTCTTTCTCTTCTACTTGTTTCAAATGATAGAATTCTGTAATATTTGGTAAGTTGTCATGCTTTTTGGTGTAATATCTTGTCAAAAGTTCACACCGTTTTTCAGATTCAGCTCCGAGAATAACTTTAGCAAGTTGAAGCTGTGAATTCATACCAAGAACTTGGACCATATCAGAGAACTGTTGTCTGTTTAAGAAAAGAAAGAAAATGATGCAGGTAGCAAACAAAATATACATAAGCATTACGTTACAAGTTTTGTAAAATATCTATTTGTTTCAGTAGTTTGTTGACCTAATGATCCTCTATGAATAGAGTAAAGGAAATTCAGAATGCTTAGAAAGTTACAGATTTGAATTTTATTGCCCATAATGCACAAAATATACAGTAGAAATAAAATCTTGCATTACAAGTCTTGTGGACTATCTATTTGTACCTGTGCAGAACTTATTAGTTTGTCATCTTGATGATGCTCAATGATCTGCTGATGTCCTGTGATTGGGGCAAATGAAAGTCGAGTGTTTAGAAACCTAACAAGTCCAATTTGTTGGGAATCCAAAAGAAAAATTGGAAAAGTAATGGTGACATGGAATTTTTGAAAGTTGGGGTGTTTAGAAACTTAAAGAGTTCAATTTGTTGGGACTCCAAAAGAATAATTTATAAAAACTGGAAAAGTAATGGCAATATGGAATGTTTTGACTACACAGAACCAGTGACATCGACAAACGTTGTCATGACATAGAATGATGGGGTATACATATATCGTCCATATTTTCTATTCAACGACAATAACTGGTCTCAAGTGACTTGTTTCTGAAGTGGGATGATATAACAGCATTGAGCAAAATTACATACACTGAACATCTCTTGCATGGAAGCCATATTCCAATGCCAAAACTACTTACTTTCTTATAGCTTTCGGGGTTTCTCCAAGAATTACTGTCGTGTTTCCAACTTGATAGTTGTCATGTTTGTTGTGTAAAATCACTGGGTTCAGTATGTCTTCAAATATATCCTTCTCAATGACACCTTCTGACTCTGCTGTGGATGTTTGGTTGATGGACTGACTTTTTTTTGAAACTCCCAAATCATCACTTTCTTCACTGCTCTAAAAGTATGTAGGAGAATAATTGTACACAATTCAGATTCAATTTTGCTTCTAAAATCACACTGTTTAACCTTGGAACTTTGAAAAATAAGAGTTTAGGGCCATAAATGCCCAATACAGAAACCCTATATATACACATTAGCCAGATATGTTTTCTCTCCCCCCCCCCCCCCTCCCCCTTCCAGTTTTTCAAAACACTGCAAGGATTCTTGATGAAACAATGTACAATATCTGGATGACATAAATATAATATAACCAATATTCAAAACTTTTCATTCTCAAAAATATGACAAGTAAGCTATTTTGTTTGGTGAGAGATATCTGTCTTTTAACTTACATCATAAAATGCCAGTACATGACAGTTAGCAGGTTGTTGTGAATACTGTTCTTCCACAAAGACATCCTGAATTGCACATTTTGACATGTGTTTTTCTGCCTTACTACCACCAATAATCTTGGCATTAGAGTGAACATAATTCACGCCACATTCCCCTGTAAGGTCAAAGTAACAAGTACACAGTCAATACACACAGAAATTACTCGTACTGTATTATGACAGAACTCCATTACAACCCATAACACCAAAGTACCATAATGCATTTTCTGTATGTACCACAATCATTTACAGCATCCATATCAAGTGTAAAAGTATACTGTTTCATTTGCTAATTGACCACATTAGAAATTCCACATGCTAGGCTTGTAAATAAACCAATTGAAACAGTATACTTATACACTTGATATGAATACTTTAAAGGAGTGTAACACATAGAGAAAGTGCTTTACTTCAGTGTTACCCATTGTAACATATATGAGTGCAATTGTGGTGTACTCAGAAGATACTTGCACTAGCATGGTCATACTTACACAAGCTCAGTGAGGGAAAATACAGCAGAAAATGATGCAAATACCCCTGAATACCCAAGCTGACAGTCACATGGCATAGGGCTCTGTTACATATGTTTATCTAAAACAGCAAATTTCTATAAAATTCATACAGTTTGATAAGGTGGTTTTATGTGTAGGGAACGACTGTGCTCTCATTTACATATCACTTGAATGCTAGGCATGAGATACACATCATGTACATGAAGGAAACAGCTGTTGGTAAAGTTTTAGTTTTCAGTCTGAAAATTATCCTCTTTATTTATAACACATACAAAATCAAGTTACTTACTCAGTACATTATCAATATCATCTACTGCATCAACCTTCTTCACTTTCATCTTTTTTTTGGTCTTCACTGAGCTACCTTCCCCATCATCAGATGACGTTTGTGAGCTCTTGTTATCACAATGCTCATAACTCTGTGCAGTCCTGTATGCCTTGCCTTTCCCTTTCAGTGACTTATCTGATGGTTTGTACTTCCCTCCTCCTTTCCTGGATTCTCTTGACGTTTTCTCCTTTCCAGCATCACCTTTGTTGCAATCCCTGTCTTCAGCTTTCCCACTTTTTAGTACTTTCCTTTTCCCACTGCCCCCAGGTGTAAGTTTGGTTCTCTTAAGTTGTAAATGTGTATCTCTTTGACCACACACAATTTCACTGTCACTGTCAAAGTCATCAATTTGATCCTCACATCTGTTTTTCATCATCCTGTCAAGTTTCTCTTTAGTTTTCATATTCTTGAATTTGACAATTTTAGTCCTTGTAAACCTATCATTCACATCACTTTCACTGTCATCTTGTTCATCTGTAGACAACATCATCGCTGATTTTTTACTCCGTGGAGTTGTTGTTCTGTGTGTCTCCTTTTCCTCATCTCCTGATTCTTCTAAATCCATCATATCTCTACTTATCTGAGATGCTATCCAATGCTCATCACTGTCATCACCACTGTCACAGTTATCATCATCACTGAATTGCACATCATTCAGTTCCTGTGAATATACATGCATAAGGGTGTGAAATCAATTTTGAAACTGGTTGTCCAAGGACCACAGACTCAAAATATGTAGTTGTTCTGTAATCAGATAGGGTGGTCCTGATTTTTGCACTGATAATTTTTGAATATCATACAATATGTAATTGAACACAAAATACATGTACCTGTGTTAGTTATCATTAATCATATTCTGTTAGTAATTTGGGGCCAAAATTAGAGGTTCTCACGGGTAGGATGGATTTGCTCACCCCTGATGTATATACAGAAGAAACTGCAATAGCTATAACTGAAACAGACAATTTTACGGCATATAATGACTCATCCTGGGCCAAAAAATAACGATAAAAAGACAATGTGCAGTCTATAAATTCTTTGAATCAACAAAGCATTTTAGTATGATCAAGATGCTTACCTCATCCACTGTCGTTTCTTTTTCCTCTGTTTGTGGTGTCACTACTCCACTGATGTATTTGGCCATTTTGATTCCTTGCTCCACGGTTTGTTCTCTCTATCAATACATTATATGACATTATTGTTTTCCATAAGAAAATCAGAATTTGACCAAGATTTTCAACAAAACAATATACAGTAAAATGCTGGCAAAAAATCTCCAAATTGATGCACAAGTTATGCAGAATATTAAGGTATCAATGTAGCCTTGTATTGAGTGCATCTGGAAACAGTCCACTTAAAATACCTATTGGGAGGTTTCTGAAAAAAATTTCTGATCTTGTTCTGCGTATGAGTTAATAAGTCATGGTCTTGCATGTATATTCAAAATTGTCCTGTACTGAGTTAGAAGCAAGATATATTTAATGTCACAAGTAATATTTTTAGGGGTGGTACAATCATGCTCCTCATAAATAAGAACTGAACTGTACATTATTACATTTCATTATTCCTGAATGTTAATCTCGTTAAGTTTCCACAGAAAATGTTAAAATGGAAAAATTATCCATAACTCTTAATCACTTCTATCATTGGAATATGAAAATGGTAAGTTTACCTCAATGAGATCTTTAGTTAGACAACCCTCTGTACCAAATCTGAAGATGTTGTCTTTTCCAAACAGTTCACCATGATGTCTCCTATCACCAGCAACACCCACAAAATAACGCCTTGCAGACTCTGTGTGCATTGTGGTACTGGCTACTTGCTGGTATGTTAAAATAATAGAAGACGATATTATAAATAACGCCTTGCAGACTCTGTGTGCATTGAGGTGCTGGTTACTTGCTGGTAAGTTATAAATAATCACAGGGGGATGTTATAAATAATGCCTTGCACATTCTGTGTGCATTGTGGTGCTGGTTACTTGCTGGTATGTTAAAATAATAGAAGACGATATTATAAATAACGCCTTTCAGACTCTGTGTGCATTGTGGTACTGGCTACTTGCTGGTATGTTAAAATAATAGAAGACGATATTATAAATAACGCCTTTCAGATTCTGTGTGCATTGTGGTGCTGGCTACTTGCTGGTATGTTAAAATAATAGAAGACGATATTATAAATAACGCCTTGCAGACTCTGTGTGCATTGTGGTACTGGCTACTTGCTGGTATGTTAAAATAATAGAAGACGATATTATAAATAACGCCTTTCAGATTCTGTGTGCATTGTGGTACTGGCTACTTGCTGGTATGTTAAAATAATAGAAGACGATATTATAAATAACGCCTTGCAGACTCTGTGTGCATTGTGGTGCTGGCTACTTGCTGGTATGTTAAAATAATAGAAGACGATATTATAAATAATGCCTTTCAGATTCTGTGTGCATTGTGGTGCTGGCTACTTGCTGGTATGTTAAAATAATAGAAGGGGGATATTATAAATAACGCCTTGCAGACTCTGTGTGCATTGTGGTGCTGGTTACTTGCTGGTAAGTTATAAGTAATCAAAGGAGGATATTATAAATAACGCCTTGCAGGCTCTGTGTGCATTGTGGTACTGGCTACTTGCTGGTATGTTAAAATAATAGAAGGGGGATATTATAAATAACGCCTTGCAGACTCTGTGTGCATTGTGGTGCTGGTTACTTGCTGGTAAGTTATAAGTAATCAAAGGAGGATATTATAAATAATGCCTTGCAGACTATGCATGTATTAAGGTGCTGGCTACTTGTTGATGTCGAACATAATAGAAGGGGGATATTAGAAATAACACCTTGCAGACTATGTGTGCATTGTCATGTTGGCTACTTGCTGGTATATTAAAATAATAGAAGGGGGATATTATATATTACACCTTGCAGATTCTGTGTGCATCGTGGTGCTAACTACTTGCTGATATGTCAAAAATAATAGAAGGGGAATATTGTAAATAATGCCTTGCAGATTCTGTGATTACTTAGAATATCAAAACAGTATGTAATTTCAAAAAACATCTTTGAATAATTGCACCCACTATGATATACAAAGGATGGGTTTACAGCACCATACCTGTTTATAGACCTGTCGTAAATACATATTTTCTTCAATTGTTCCTGTGGATATAAGTCGATAAACTCGTACATCTCTCTGTTGTCCAATTCTGTAAGCCCTGTCTTGTGCTTGTTGATCGTATGCAGGGTTCCAGTTTGGATCAAATATCACCACTACATTGGCACCTGTCATGTTCAAACCCAACCCACCAGCCCTGTACAGAAATACAAGGTCACACATTCATCTATGTATCTTTCATTGTTAACTTAATTTTCAACTATTTTGTAAAGAAAGTGTTCCAGTTCATAGTTACTATTGAAGGGCGAGATCAGTAGTTCACTATAGGATGAATAATTTTTCAATTTTTTTAGTTAGGCCTCAGACATGTTTAAATGTATCTTTGCATATTCAAGTCATAATTTGCATATCAAATAAAACAGTGACTTCTCACATGCTAAACAATCTCAGTTTTTTTACACTTACTTGGTTGATATCAGACATAAAAATATGAATTTATCTTTATTAAATTCATGTACATATTGGACACGTAGTGCTCCAGGTGTCTTGCCATCTATACGTCTGTATTCAATACCAGTACCCTGGATATACTGCTCCAAAATGTCCAATAACTGCAAAAGAATTCATTCAATATTAGCATATCATTAGCATATCAGTATATTCAATGACTGACAACCAAAGAATTCATTCAATATTTGCATATCATTAGCATATCAGTATATTCAATGACTCTATCATAGAGTGACTGTGCCCAATTTAAAATAATTTCTAAACCTTATTTCAACGAACTCACCTTAGTATAGTAGGAAAACAACAGAACTTTGCTTCCTTCTTTTTTGAAGATGTCCAATAATTTGACTAAAACCTGTAAGATATGAAAATATGTATTTTGTATACTGTGCATTATTCAAACCAATTATCATGTCACCAGGATACTTCCCAGCTTGTCATTACCAACAAACACTGTATCATAACTTGAAATTGGTATTGATTTACCTAATCTTCCTACCAGCACATGTTTGAGGTTGGGGAGATCCCTGTTTAGTCCTAGCACAGTGAAAGGAAGCTCTGAGAAATGTTTCCAATTTCCCTTATGATAGCCAGAATTTTGGGAACTTCTTTGAGTAGATTTGCTCGTTCTGGAAAGTTATTGATACATTGTGATAGCAATCACATCATAAGAGTTGTCAATATTTTACTAAAGTTAGTACGTCATGTGACTTGATGCTGTGACCCCCTAGCATAAGTTAAAGTGATTGGAACATGAGTCACTGACCCCCTAGCATATGATACAAATACCTATCACATAACAAGATCACTTCTGAGAATATAGGATAACTTTAGATTGTCTTACCTTCATCTTTCCACAGTACACAGGATCTGACAAAGTGGCGAAAGCTGCAGATCTTGTTAACTGTCCAAACTGTGGATATTTAGCAAACATTTTGGCACAGATCTCCTTGGCTATGTCTTGCTGGTTCTTACTTTGGCTGTCACGTGGTATCAACAGAGCAACATGATTGGCTACTTTGATCAAGAATATCAAATACATAAAATTTAACTGTTTTGCAGTGAGTCCCTTGGAATTTTTCTGTGAAATAAAAAAAACAACATGATTTTTAAATTCAATTGTTTCTAACTGTTGGTCAAGATTCAAAGATACTCAAATCTATTGGTCATATTGTTGAAGGAAGAAGTGGGGCAAAATTGTGAAAATTGTGATAAAAGATTGTTTTTATTGAAAATTACTGAAAAACGAACTGAAAAAAATTCTAAACAGCAAAAGAATTGTTGGTTAGATATAAATTCATTTTCATCACTGTAATACAATAATCAAATTTTGAGTTCAGGATGGATATTATTTTTTTAGAATTTCACACTAAAATGTACACTTTCAGTCTGACATCTCACCTTATAACAGCACAATCCTCGTGATTTATAACTTCCACAGTCGCACTCTTCATGTTGTCTCAATACCATCTCCATATCATCACAATTTAACACTTCTTTATACACATTGGTTTGAAAATCCGATAGGTTACAGAACACAACTTTTTCATCTAAAACAGAACACAATCACGTCAGGATATTGTATAATTTGAGAAAAATTCACATACATATGGGGGGGGGAGTAAATGATAAAAGTTTTATTATGATGATGTAGTACACAGAACTAGATCTCATAGAAGCTGTAACCATGGAAATTTCAAGACCAAACTAAGAACATAATCTATTCAATCATGTGTTCAGTGTTTACAAACTTAAAACAATATTTTGGAGTCTGCGGTGCTGTTTTCACAATTTTTTTTATGGATTGGTTGATGACTTTAAGGCACTTTCAACTTACAGTATTCCACTGTTGTCTGCTTGCAAGATACACAGTCAGATTGTCAAAATATTGTTCACTTACCTTTAGTTGGCATCTGATGAGCAATCAATGCTTTTGTTCTTCTCAACAACCACTTGTCTCTTAATTTGGCAAATTCTTTACTCTCTGAATAAAGATGAAAGAACACAACGATGACACAAATACAATCTACACTGTAATACCCTTTATGACAAACTGTTACACACAATATTCTTCTCTGTCCTTGTCCCCCAAAACGTATATTTCAAATAGAGTAGATGCATACATGCATGCAAGTACAGATGCACACACATACACATACCCATCCACACACACACACACACACACACAGACACACACACACAGACACACACACACACACACAGACACACACAGACACACACACACATACACATACCCATCCACACACACACACACACACACACAGACACACACACACAGACACACACACACACACACAGACACACACAGACACACACACACAGACACAGACACACACACACACACACACACACACACACACACACACACACACACACACACACACACACACACACACACACACACACACACACACACACACACACACACACACACTTACTTTTCCTAGCATTAGCCAATGCTCTTTTATTGGTGTCAAATCTTTGACCCTGCATAATGACATCTTCAATCTTTTCTTTGAACTCAACTAAATCTCCAAGACACCCAGGATTTGCCCTGTTGGTCAGAGAAAGGAAGAATTTGTAAATGTAACTGGTGATCACATCAGACTCAAGTTGTAGTAGTTCACCATATGATGGTGTTGTATAGTAAAGAGAAATCACACTGCTCAAATGAATGTGCTTTCATTTTACTCAAACACCAACTATCAAAACTAAGTTCTTTCCTCCGTATTTCCATATCTCACTTTTGCTGGTGGAATAGTGAAGATCATAATCTAGTCTAAAATATGTAACAAATCATTTTGGCTGTCTGTATAACAAATTGTTCACCAAGTCAGCATTTGAACAGATGTAGTGATCAGGCAAATCAATAGTTGCAAATCCTCCATCTTGAATAGTGCATTGTGGGAAACAGTGTATTGTGTTATTCTAAAATGGTTCACAAGTACTAAAACTAGTCAATCACAAGTGTATCACATGTACATCACATGTATACCACATGTATATTACCAGACATCACATTCATATATGGCTATTGTTTTATTCTACAGGACACTGAAGAGATAGCTGGTATGACAATCATTCTACTACTAGAGACAAATTGGATACACTTACCAATCTAGAACACACCACAATTCTGACATGTTATTCTGTACAGCTGTTCCTGTTAATCCATACCGGTGTTTACTTTTCAACATTTTAAATGCTTGGGTTACCTGAGCAAGAGGTTCCTAGTGAGAAATTTGCAAAATGTGATGAAAGATGTGACAAAAATTTGAGAACTGATAGTTACTATCAATCGATACTATTGCATATAAATCACATGAACTCATACATCATGAATAATTCACATACATACACATGTACATCACGAGTGAATTAATACAGCATACATAAATCATAGCTGAACAATATTCTATAACATGCTCAAAAGTTTGCCCTCAAAATCACCTGTCGTTCACAATCCTACCTTTATTTTATGAACTTCATCCACAATGACAGCTGACCAACTTACTCTGTTGATGTCATCCTAAAAGTGAGTAAATGAATGTTAGGACACAATCACTGAAAAAAGTATAATGATTTTTTTTAGAAAAAATCCCCTTTAATGATCATTTCCATTGACATCTCAGGAAACAGTAAATCACTTGATTGTGTATCGCATATACACAAGTACACCACATGTATATCACATGTATGTCACATGCATATCACATGAATAGCACGTGCACATCACATGCACAGTACTTGAATAGCACATGTATATCACAAGGTATCACATATACAATCCAAACTTAAATTGTTCGACTTTGACTAATGGAACTTTATGTGCCTGCATTACTATATACTGTATCCAAGGGTTACTTCACTTCTTCTATAACATAAAACAACAAACTTACCACACTAATTCGGAGGGTTTCATGGGTTGTCAGAACAACATCTAGTTTTCCTTTCATAGCTTTGATTAAAGTATCTTCTCTGTCCTTACCATGATACTTGCTAAAAGTTGGAGACAAAGATTGACTTTGTTACATTTTTTAATCAACAAATGTAATACAATGCATGCACATAACAAGTACATCAGAAATTGCATCTAAATCAAATATCATTGGCCATCATCAATTTCACACATTTTGCCATTAGCAAATGACAAATATTACATTTTCATTTTTTGTATTCACATCATCACTTGTATATAATGAAATGTATTATGGGATGTGCATATATCTAATTCAATAATTTTATGATTTATGTTTTTACCATTTGTTAAAAGTAAGAGTTTGGTATATTGCTTTCTGAAGGATGAGTTTCCCCATAAAAAAGACTTTTGATCCAATGTAATGGTGTTATAGTTAAAACTTACATTGGTAGAAGAAAAACTGAAAGCATTGAAATTCTGCTGAGTGGTAACTTACCCAACATTGAGATAAGACCATGTTTCTAGTTCATCCAACCAGTTGTACATCACTGACTTAGGAGACGCAATCAGGAAGACATCTCGCTTCGTACGACGACAGTGCACTTCCTACATCAACGTAAATGACATTATAGCATGGTTGGTTAGCAATGACCACTTGTGAAATGTTATACACAAGATCTTTGGTTATCACAGCAAATTATGAGCTACTTTGAGGATATTTGCCACTTTGACAACTGGAATTGTGATGCACAAAGTTCAAGTTCTGAGTATAAATCCCTCAAACCTGAAGTTATTCATCCTGTTCTCAGACTTACTTTTTGCAGGAATTCTGGAACTCTTCTCTGACAATCCTCTCTTGTTCCTGTCTTCCCCAGAATTGCACAGATGAAACTTATCACCTACAAAATACCAAAAAGCAATCTTAATAAAACACATTTTACCATTATATACGACGAACTCTCAACTATTACATACCGTAAATATTCAAGATGTTTATTTGGTGGTATGGGTAAAAGTGATGGTAATGGGTGAGATTAGTGCAGCTACATGGTTGTAAGAACACATCTTCTAGCGACAGTAGAAAGTTCCCAAAAGGCTTTTCTGTGGGTGAAAAATTATGCCAATTTTGACATTACTTGTAGCCCCATATCATCATCCAATATGGCACCTTCCCCATGTGATATTACATGTATTGTAAAGTCCCATATCATCATCATCATCATCATCATCATCATCATCATCATCATCATCATCATCATCATCACCCAATATGGCGCCTTCCGCCATGTGATATTACCTGTATTGTTTTACCAAGTCCCATATCATCACCCAAGATGGCTCCTTCCCCAATCTGATAATGTTTGTACAAAAACTGTACCCCTTCACGTTGATATTCACGGAGATATCGATTAATAGTAGCAGGAACCTAAATCAGGAAGACAAAACAAAATTGGTTATCAAAGTAAGAATTTCATTGCTGTTTCCTATATCTATGTTAATGGTGATATTTTCCTATATTTGTATGATCTGGTATGAGAAGAGTGCAGTCTTGCATGGCACATTTTGGCCAAATGCTTCAATGTTTCATTTATAATGATGCTATCAATATTTTTCACCTAAAATGTCTAAAGTAACCAGGAAAATTTGACAGAAAAAATGGTTTGAGAATTTATCTTTTTCAGATGTAATACTCTTGTCTTGGAATAGAATACTTGGAGATTAGAGTTTAATATTTGTTTGCTTTGAAGCTCTATAAACTATGTACTGGTAGACCTTTACCTGGATAACTTGGGCTTTCTGCTTGCCTAAGATGAGAGGTTCTTTCTGACCACAATTTGATATTCCAGGGAAATGTGGCCTCTCCATATCTTCATCTTCAAAACCTGAAAAATATCAGATGAGTATTTCTCAACAATCTTGATTTTAATATGTTGCTGTATTTTCATATATGTTGTATGAGATTTTTAACACATCTGATAAGCAATCTTTTAGATTTTTTAATAATTTACAGAAATCAGAATCAAACCATAGTGATAAGATCTGAATACATTACAAAGTGAGTTTTATATTCATGTCGAATTAAAATTTTAAAAGAATGAACTGTATTTCACATATAATTGCATGAACCATTATTTTAGTTTCAACAGATCCTATGCATTGGGTCAGACCATTGTTCCCAAATGGCATTATTACTTAATTATGATGGTACATTTACTGTGATATAAACTATACTTAAAATGTCATCAAACAGCATTTTGTAATGTTACTTTGCTTCATGTTTTTTGAACATTTGCAATGTCAATAGGGGAGGAAAAGGCCTAAATATGTCAAACTAGATATTTGACATCAATCCCAGAGCTAATACATAAACAAATAACATATCTATTGATGCTAACGTTTCTCAAATATTTATGCAAAATCCTAACCACAGTCTCTCTATAAATTGATAAAGGGACTGTGTCCTAACTTGTATATGTACAATACCTTTATAATCGCTACTTTCATCTTCCTGTCTACTACAAGACATTGGACTTGATGACTTGGCTTTGCTAACTTCCGGCGATGATGCTGTCAACTTAGGTGTTCTCAATCTTGGAGAACCTACAGCTGCTCCCCCTGTAGCTACCACTCCTTTCTGTCTCTTAGCTCGTAATCCAAGTGATGGTGTTGGTGAGTCCAGTAGATGTCTAGGGCTTCTCTTAGTCATTGAATGTAGGTTGTCTTCTTCCATTAAATCTGCATATTTGTCTCTGGTAAGACATAAAAGAAAGCAAGGGGATCAAAGTTTTACAATACTGTACATTTTTTATGTTTGCTTTGAATTGTTTTCTTTTAATTATGATGTTTCATTCAAATTCTAAAGTCTCTTTTAAACTTTCAAATTAACAGTGAAAACAGAGTTGCTTTCTTAATAGTTGTATTCAAATTCAAGCAAGACAGCAAATTTCTTTTTGTAGGAAAATAAAACTTCCTTGATAATAAAGACCTTCACTGTTTTTTGTTTTGTTTCCAGGGTACTTAATTGTCACAAACAAATAAATAATATATTGTTTAAAATACTCCAAAATCTAGACACCAACCTGATTCTGTTCCTAACTTCATTTCCTTTCAATGGACTAAACATCCCACAATCTGAAGTGGATGTAGATGAATCCATACCACCTAATGAACAAGAGAAGCAGAAAAACAAATGATCAGAACAAATCTCAGTCTTAACAGAGAGGGCATCATTGAGTTGATTATGAGCAGCACAGATTCTATTCATAATATACACACAGGGAAATTGAAGTTGACCAAAGGTACCATTACTGGAAAAACACATAATATTACAAAAACAGAGTCTAGCATTAATTGACCAATTGTTGATGAATTCAATTCTTAATGAGTAATTTATCAATTATTCGTAATCAGAATTAGAGTCTTTGTATACACTTGGTGAATATGGCTGCTGTCATCTTTGATTTGATTTGTCAGCCTCCATTTTTAAAATGAAAAGAACACATTTATGTAGCATTAGAAATGTTGTTTAGAGTAAAAAAAACTTAACAGTGCTCCTGCCTGTATGTATCTCATTAAAATCTGTTAACTGTGTTTGTGTGAGTGACACTTCAAAATTTGCAAAAAAAACACCAAAATAGCTTAGTAATTAAATTTCTACTCACAAAGTCAAAATAATTCTTGGAAGCAAATCCCTAATTTCCGCCAATGTCTCATCAGCATCGTCAGGGGTTGAGAGATCAGCAAAACTTTGGGATTTGCTTCCAAGAATATTTTGACTTTGAGAGTAGAAATTTTCATTACTAAGTATGTACTCGGAGTCCATGAACATTCATTCTCACACCAAACTAGCTGTTTGATTTATGAAAGGGGAACTATTGTAAAGAAACACCATATGTAGATGTGTCAAATAGTCTTTGGATATTTAAACAGTATTCTACAGATACAAGTTTGAATGTTGACTTACTATCCTTTTTCACAACATTCTTCATCTTTCCTGCTGATTCCTTTAGTTTTGTAAATGGCAAAGTTTCATTCTCATCTGAGTCATAGTCAGTATATCTAACAACTGCCACTTTCCTTCCATTTTGTGTAGTCTTGATCAACCTAATAACAGCGTTGTAGTAGTCACCATCACCGGGAAACTCAGCTAAACACTTATCACCTACACACCACACCTCTATCAAATAAAATGACATTATCATGATTTTTTTAAATTTTGCAATAATCACATTTTTTTAAATTAAAAAATCTTGATTCGTATGGCAACTGTCACCCTTAACAACCATCACCCTTAGCAACAGGTAACCCCTCACCTTAAATTATAAATACTTACTATCACTCCTGACAAAAGAATCATCAATTTCCTCTTTCCAGGATTCTTGAGAATTGCTCTTCTGTGATGCTTCATTGTCTAGATGTTGAATCACTGCCACACTGTCACCTTGACTTTCTAAAAAAGTAGCATCAGATTCACTGCTCATTGCTTAGCAGTCTTACCACCTGGTTACCGTACAATAATGGTAAACCATAACATGGCAAATTGTGTCCTGAAATACAATGTTATCTACTTATAAAAATAGACATAATGGAATGATACTTAGTCGATGATTATGAATACACAATACCATAGATCCATAGATCTATGAGGGAAGCCCTCCTAGATCTTTGATAATACAAAGCGCAATTTACAACTTGACCATTCACAGAATATGTTGATCCTAAGATTTACAAAGGAATTGTCTGTGTGAACATGGATGTATTGGGGGCTAATACATTCATGGCGTGAATAAATAAACATTACTCTATCGCACGTCTGTCATTTTTGTCAGTGTTGATATATTTGTTGATTTTTGATTGTTTTGTTTTTTCGTACACATAATCAGCCAAGCCTGAGCTATAGATGCATGGCATGAATAATAGTGTACGAATGTGTATATCATGGAAATGTCACCCACTGTGTGAATGTGATACTTCGATGATTTCAAATACTGCTTCGTCAACAGTTTCAAGTGTGCAGTAACGTTTGCGTTTTGTTAAGGGTCTCACTCTTCGAGTTGAACTCACAACAATGCAAGACACAGCAACTAACATGAGAAGACAGACTATAAATGCATAAAGTAGGGAAAATGGAAAGGTTGGAAACCGGGCTAATAAGTCTACGGAAGTGCTAAATATCAAACTTACCGCGAGCGATTGTAACCTCAAATGACCTTTGACCTCAGTTTGCCACTTACTTATTTGCGGTAATGTCGTTTACAGAATCATATGCCATTCATTCCAACAAGTACTTGGATTTTTTCATTGATGTTTTAAGATAAAAGGATTTGACAACATATTATGAGTAAATGGTATAATTTCTGAAGCTATGTCGAACTGAGATTTGTCGGCGATACAACAGGAGAGGGACGTACCCTTTTGCGACAACACATGAAACTTGCAAGTAAATAATCATAATATGGAGTTCCAAGCGGTGATCCTTGCAGCTGGACGTGGTTCTCGAATGTTAGATTTAACATCGAGTACACCAAAACCACTTCTACCAGTTGGTAATAAACCATTGATATGGTATTCAATCAATCTACTTGAAAAAGCAGGATTCGCAGGTAAAAAAAATTAACAACTTGCTATAGTATTGCATCATGTAATGTCATGTAGTCCTGCTTGCATACGGATTAATCCAGGACTCGATTCTGACAATTGTCCCTCCTGTATTAGAGTCAAGTCAGTAATATAGACTCGTGCACCGTCTGTAAGCAGGACTAGTAATGTCACAACATGTTTAGTTTAGTTTAGTTTAGTTTAGTTTAGTTTAGTTTAGTTTAGTTAGGGATTAAATATCCAGAGATAATAACATCCCATCAGATACTAGTAGTATATATGTATACATAGACACTGTCAATTATTGTTGTGCAGTGTACCACATACAATGTAAAGACAGATACCCCAATTCCCCCTCCATGTTCCACCCCCCCCCAAAAAAAAAAAAAAAAAAAAAAAAATTCATGATCATCATCACATGAATCAAGAAATATTGATTTTGTTGATATCCATTGAAATTCACCCATAATACTATTAATACTTCTACAGGCATATACAGTAGACCCTCGCTAACTCGCGGGTGTCCGGGTCCATCAAGAAACCCGCGACTTAGCGAGGGCCGCGACTTAGCGAGGTGCTCATTATATATTCATAACCACACATTGTCACACGTCAGCTTTTCTTCATTCTTCAGTAATGTGCAGATGAAACTAGTACTGTACACGTTTTTATGAGTGCAAGTTCAAGGGCGATATTCATTAAAAAAAACAATGAGATACGCACGAAATCAAAGTTTCAATATTCAGTAAATCCAGGGTAAATCTTTTCAGTTCACGAACATGACGGTATGTATTCGAAATTTATTGTGATGGACGCATGGACGTAATATTGTAACAGTCCTGGGTTAACAATAAATCTTTGAGGAAGATTATCGTACAATTGTGTGACTCTCAAAGCATCAATCGCGGCTAGACTTTTTTTTTTTGCACGGTCGACAAACTAACACAGTACAACTTACGAACTCACGCCTGGCGGCCATGGTAGGGCCAAGAAATGCTGTTCAATTTCCGGGTTGCGGAAGTGCAGTTTTGACTTTTATATCATCGAATAACGGGATTTGTTTTATATATTCTAAAACAACAACTAATTTTTTATGTTTCTCAGTACAGTAACATTCCTAAATGATGGGGTTGAGTTGAGAAATCGCATAAGGAACTTGTGAATGTGAGGCAGTCCGAATAAATAGAAGGCGATTGCTAACATCAAAGTCAAACCGCGACACCTCTTCATCGAAACACCAACGAGTTTGAAATTGGCAGGCGTGCCATTTGTTTAAAAAAAATACACAAAGAGGAGTTCCGAAAACAATAGGAAAACTAAAGAAAAAATGGGATCCAACGTGACAACCGCGACTTAGCCGAATCCGCGACTTACCGAGGCGCGAGTTAGCGAGGGCCCACTGTATATGAATAGACTAAATCCAAAGAATAAGGATTCTATAAGTCGTGACTCAGAGTTTCACTCTTCCTCTGCGATTACCAGGTGACTGATAAAAGTGAGCTTGTCAATTTTATCGGTCACTCGATGATCGCTGAGAAAGCATGAAACTCCGAGTAATGACGAATATAACATCCTTATTCTTTGGATTTAGTCTATAATGCTCTGCTACTAATATTACATTGAGCACTGTTCTCTCCAGTGAGTCAATTATATGAATATATATATATACACACACACACACACATACATACATACACACATACACCCATACAGATTGATTTAAGTGCCTGTGGATACTTCCACATAATTGTATGTGTTGTTTTTTTGTTATTCTCAAATGTGTTAAGATGATTCAGCTAGTAATAGTAGTATAATATAAAAACTGCATACAACAAATTCAGGAGTATACATTCCTTTATCACTGTCTCTTCACTTTTATTCTAAGAAGTGTATTTCTGATATTACATTTGCTTTTTTGTGGTTGTCAACAAGGATATCTCTACAACTTATATCTATCAATACATTCAGTTATTGAATTTGATGTTGAATTTGTTAGCTAATATAATGTTGTGGTTTATTATTTTCTCTACAGAAGCCATAGTGGTATGTTTGGAATCAACAAGTACAGATATAAAGAATGCATTGTCTAATGTGTATGATGTCAAACTAAATGTTGATATTGTTAGTATCCCAAATGATGAAGATTGGGGAACGGCTGATTCATTGCGCTACATAAAAGACAAGATTAAGGTATGCTGTACAGTCTTTTGCTGGCATGGGTGTGGATGGTGGGGTGGGAAGGGGGATGGTGGTATGCAGATCCTTTACACTTTCTCAACTTCCTGTTGAGCTTACAATCCATGTTGTCACTAAGCACACAGGATAAAATCCTTCACATAACGGTATCTATCCTGCCAGGTCCCTATTTATACAACTTGGATAACTGTGGCACAAGAATAATTCAAATTTTACTAAAGCTTTGAAACAATACTCTCTCTTCATACACTAAAATGAAATCATTTCCTCTACACGTCATAGTAAGCATAATTCACAGATTGATATATCTACATGTATATTTTATTACAGAGTGATATTATTATATTGAGTTGTGATCTGATAACTGATATACAATTACATCGTTTAGCTGACGTACATAGAACATATGATGCTTCAGTTACTATGTTATTTGGTAATCTGCCTGACCAATCCACAGAGACTGTTGCAGTACCCGGTGTCAAATCAAAGAAAAAACAAGGTGAGAAATCCACTTAAGCCAAGTTTTGTTTGTGTTACCATTTTGAAAAAAAAAATTGTGTGTGAGATGTTATTCATCAATGATTTTCTTCATTCAGCCAAGAAAAATGTAAGGTCCACAACTTGGCCTTTGTTTTATGAGTTGAAGATGAAAAATACAAATGATACAGGGGACCTTTTTATTGAAAATCAAAGATGACTAGTGACAAAATCCTTATGTCATGATGTCATGAGTACTTGCTGAAAGAAGGAAAATATGACATAATAACATTATTATATGGGAAAGCCTTATCAGATTTTCTGTCAGGTAACAGAGTTAGGCGAATCAGGTAACACTTTCCCCTATATGTTATTTGAAGGGGAACCTCTGAGTCAGTAAATGGTTGGTAGAGTTTGTCTCCTCCCAGTCTTTAGCCTACATACTGGATCAACACTATAAATTATGTCTTTGTATAAATGTCCCTGTATATGTGTTCCACAGTTCAACAAGATATTGTTGGTTTGGATGACAAGAAAGAAAAAGGAAGACACGTCTTGATGTTAGAATCTGAAGCTGATGTAGAAGATAGTATATCGGTTAAAGTGTCTCTCCTTAAACAGTAAGTGGGCATTTAAATCATAGAAATCATGACGTGAATGTCATCTTTCTCCACGCATAATTTACATACGTGATCAAATTCCTGATTGGTTGTACAATAACATGATTTGCATACAATTTACATATGATTAGCATATAACTTATCAAATTCCTGATTGGTTATACAATAACATGCTTGCATACAATTTATGTATGATTAGCATATAACTTATCAAATTCCTGATTGGTTGTACAATAACATGATTTGCATGCAATTTACATATTAGCATATAACTTATTGAATTCCTGATTGGTTGTAGAGTAACATCAGATTTGTGTGAAATTTACATATTATTTCCACATGATATGCAAATAACTTACCTTAAACATTTGATTTGCATATGATTGCCACATGGTTCCTGACAGAAAAAGGAATATCTTTATCAACCAATTGATTGCTTGAACCTAAAACTTAAAAACCTTTTGAAAATGCTTCACTTTGATAATATAAATAGTTGTTCAGGTTGCACCATCAGGTGATAGTTACTGCATACGACAAGAGTCTGAAGACAACGTCACCAACATTTTGATGGTATGTCTTAGGATTCTAACCAAGTAACACACTGTGGTTTTTATATTTTATGTTTGTAGGTATCCAAGGATTAATATCAAAACCAAATTACTTGATGCACATCTTTATATTATGAAAAAATGGATTGTTGATTTTCTGGCTGAACACAAGTAAGTCACCATTTCTTGTGGATTTTGAAAAATTGTTTGTGTGTAATTACTGTGAGTGCATGTATATTGGCTCTAGCTTAATTCACAGAAACAGTTTTTGCACCTTAACATGAAAATAGAATCACTTTTCTGGTAAATTCTGAATAAGTACAGTTAATAAACCTACTAAAATGATGCTGTTATATGTCTAAATTGTAGTCATCAAAATTTGTCTGCCAAAATGAAGTGTAGTCAAAATAGTGAAAAAGTGCCGTTGTGCTAAAATTTGTTTGCACCAAATTATACTTTGTACACAGCATAGCTACTGAGACACCAGTACTCTCCATGCTTATGATGGTGATACAAATCAGGTCTACTAGGGAGTCCAATGTCATCTGTAACCCCAGTTATGACTCCTTAGCATAATTACAAATCTATATCACTGTGTTGTCAGTGTACTAATGGATACTAATTACTATTGTCTTGTTGTGATTTATGTATATACGACATCAATTTACAATTTAGCTGTGAATGTCCAATGTTTCAATTCCACATTCTCACGTGAATACATAATAATTTGATAAGATAATTCTTTTGTTCAACTATTTCAGACTGTAACTGAGTAACTCTGTCAAGGAATAGTTATTCTCACCCAATCCTAATCCAAGGTGGGCCTTAAATTTTATGGATTAGTATAGATGTACAGTGAGTTAATGTGTAAAATTACTTTCCTTGCTATTCTACAGATCCATTTCAACCATCAAAGGTGAATTATTACCCTATTTGGTGAAGAAACAGTTTCAAAAACCAAAGACAAAGAAAGATGAAAGTATACAAGACACCTCAATGGCTGTCACAGGTGACCCAATACAAGGTGTGCAATTTCTCAAACTTCTCAAATTTCAAAGTTGTCTTTCAAGTTTACAAAAATATTACATGCGGAGTATGATAATTTAAAACCTTCTTTAATTGCTGGAACATCAGTTCTACTAACCAACACAAACACTGTATGCCAGCACCCTCGGAAAGATGTATAGTGCTGATAATTATTTTGTTATTTAACAATTTTGTCAATTTTTTTCTTTAGATATTTACAGTCTTGCTGTGGAAGATGACATGACAAAATGGGTACGTGAGATGTCAACTTGGAACGACCATACCGGTGATATGGAAGAGTGTTACCATGGCAAAAACATTCGTTGCTATGCTCATGTGATGGAAGAAGGGTTTTGCATCAGAGCAAATACATTGGCAAGCTATGTAGAAGCTAACAGATATGTGAGTCTTTCTATATGGTATCCTGATAGGCCAGTGCCTCTTGGTTTCATAGATAGGTATTATGGTATTAACCTTGAACTGTCAAGATTATCATACTGAAGATTTCTTGTTACAATGTAATAGCGTTTAATGTTCCTTGTTTTCTCACATCACAGAAGGTGTGTTACATTGACTTTGAAGTTTTTCTTTAAATTCTACGTCTAATTCCAACCTCTCACCATCAACAAGCAACCCCCAGAGTGACTGTCACACTGAGCAAACTGTTAATCCATTTGTATATCAGATTGTTTGTTTTTGTATATCTTTTCCCCTTGCCTGCACTCAAGTCAATTGTATTCAAACCTTGCACAATAATGAGACATAGTAAATTCATAATATATGCAAATCAAGGTGACTACATTCTCTAGCATGACAGTGTGTATGTAGTAACATTCTGATGTCGGTGCTAAAAAACCAGCTCACAGTTAAGAACTTGTTTTATTTTTTCCCCAGATGCCAAAATGTATATCATCAATATCAGCTGATGGAGAAGAAAATCTTATCCATTCTGCAGCTACTATTAAAAATAGATCACAGGTATGTTTATTTCTTTCATTTACCTTTCAATTCTCGATACTTGCAGTAGCATTTCACCTCATGCGTGTGGCTCAAGATTGAAGAAAGAGGTTGACATGTTCTTGTGTATTTTTATAGTAATGTATGTGCACCACATGAAGCAGAAGTGAACAGTCACCTCAAGAATTCAGTTGATTATACCATGCATAAGTCAAAAATATGGAACATATACCCTGGTCTTTTTACATCACGACGATGTGTGTCCACATCACCAGTTCTGCTGTGTTCGAAATATGAGTAAAAACGCTCAAAATTGTCATTACTTTCCCCGATTTTTCTATGAAATTACTGGCCTGGTATAATTATATTACTTTCCCCGATTTTTCTTTGAAATTACTGGCCTGGTATAATTATGTTATTCTTCAATATTTTTCTTCATTCAGCCGTAAAATACTTGTCTAGTGACTCATAGTGACAAAGACCCCTTAGGTCACTTGTATTTTCCTTGGCTGAACGAAGAAAAATGTTGGGGGATAAAATCTAACTATTACTGCTATGACTCACCTAGGTGGTAAACCTTTATTTCAATTATTGGGGATTATCAGTTACATTTTAGTAGACATTGAACAAGTAAAATCTATCTGTGTTACCCTGGGTATTTTATCATGGTTTCCTCGCCAAAGTTGTAGTACATGGTATATAGAAATGTATACAAGTTTTATGATATCCCCTTCTTCCCCCCCCCCCCCCCATGTCCAGATATCATAAATAGACAGTAGCACTTTTTCAACTTGTGATATTGATATAAAATATTAAATTTTTATTCATGTTGTTTTCATCTTGTGTAGATTGGACATGACTGTATGGTTGGTGAGGGGTCCAGTTTGTCTGATAAAGTATCCGTCAAGAAGTCCATTATAGGAAAACATTGTAATATCGGAGAGAAAGTCAGGATAACTACCTCAGTCATCATGGACCATGTAACTATATCAGAGGGGTAGGTAGTATAACAGTGAGGGGCACATAACTAGTATTATACCAGCTACCATTGCAGTTATCATATCCTTGAATGTTAAACCCTGTGGTGATTTGGAATAAACTATTCCATACCTGGTCTATAATTATCCTAAAGCCAATAAAGAAATATTATGGTTTGGATTACATTACCTCCATCGGCAACCCTTGAAGATACACACTACATTGTCATGTATGTAGCACGCCCTCGCAGGCCATGAATTGCCATCATCCTAAAAACTTATTGACCAATCACAAAGAACCTTGAAATCTGTGATATTTTGGAGAAGTTTAGGCTGTGAATATTGATATATCAGTGTCTTTGTTAAGGGTGGTAAGTGGTAAAATCTACCTGACTTCCCCTGTCATTTTACCGGGGTTCCCCACCATAATTATGATACAATGTATTGGAAACTATACCAGTTGTACCATATGCCCCCTTTCTGATACCAGGGTTCTCCAACCTTAGCAAATACACTGTATATGGACACAGCCATTATTAATCTAAGCCAATGTAATGAATTTCCACCAACCAGATGAACTATGTGGTGGCAGGCTGATATATTGTTGGTAATTTCATGTGATATATTTTCAAATTAATCAAGCTATGATGCTGTCTTTGTTTCAGGTGTACCATACAAGGCAGTGTCATATGCAGTGATGCCCATATCAATGTACAGAGTGAACTTAAAGATTGCCTAGTGGGGGGTTCACAAACAATACCTGCAAAATGTAAGTACACTTTTCATTATCTTTATAATTCTTAGTAAAGAAAAACTCCAACCAGTTTGACTTTTATTATAGCAGTCATACTGACATACACGAGACACATGTAATGTATATAATATCTGCATCTCTTCTTTTATTTATTACAGCCAAATTCAGTTCAGAAGTCATGGTAGACAGTGACAGAATGATGGAATTCTAAAAGAAAGACAGCTGAATTGGAAACACATACAGTCTGGTCAAGAGATGCAAATATGAAGTTTGTACATGTGTATATCAAAAATCTAGCTGTGCTTGCTTGGAAGCATGAGTTGGTTGAGTTGATATGAAATTCTGTATGCTGTGACTTTGCATACCCTGCCGTCATACCCATAAACTTTCTGTAACTAAAGAAAAAAGACTGCATGTTCTCGAATGGTGTAGCCATACTCTGTAATATTGAAGTTATTCCATAGTGATGCACACTTACTCTTCTCAGTTTCAACCAGAAATACAAGTAGTTAATTTTAATAGACCCGATATTCACACTTTATGATGTATTCAGTGGCTTCAGCTCTGGATCTTAGCTTGGATTGATAGTTCCTACACTCACTCACTGGGTGGAGTCTGCACTTACTTAGCCATTGTATGCCAAATCGATGTCAATAATTATCGTTTGCACATTCACGCAGAGGAGTCGTGGCTAACATCAATAATAATTTACAAGCTACCAGTCCAGATGTCAATAACACCTGTGGAATGGTCAATCCTTGTAGCTGGCGAACTGTTCAAATGTTTGTGTAAGGAAACCTATAGTAGAAATGTTGGAGTATATTTTAATGTCTCCACCATGGAAAATAGGAAAATATGGTCCAAATAAACAGATCCAGAAATTGTTAAAAGCTGCCATTGTCTTACTTCTCTATTGTCAGTCATTTCACAAGTTTGTCTGAATGTTTTCTTCAAAAGTAATACTATGAGGTTATTACCTGATATCACCTGTTCGTTCGTTTTATCGCCATGAGTGCAGTTTCAGAAATTGCACGAAAGGTGAATACAACGAATGAAGAGGTGATATCGGGTAATAACCGATTTATCCTATGGCTATGGAAATTACATAAAATAAAAAGAGTACAACTTGCTATGCAGTCACATCAAGCGACCTGGTATCAGGTGACATTCACGTACACATATTTTGCAGACCTTGCTCAACATGCTCCAACAATCGTCAGTTTTATACTTAGTACTATTACATATAGATATCTGTCATTACTTGCAGGAGTGCACACATACTTGTAGTATTTGCACTACTGTGTGATACCGAAAAAATTATTGCATGCAAACAAGGGTATAATTATTCCTTGCACAGGAAATTGCACAGTATGATTTTGACAGAATCTTGCTGGTTAGGATGAATATTTGTGATAGTATCTGAACCCAGTGCCACATTAGTGTCAGTACTCAAGGGGTATTTGCAGAGCTGCACTTTCACTCACTTCACTTGCTACACTTGTGAAAGTACAACATTAGATAACACTGCAAACACTCATACATATAGTCTGAGCATGCCACTCTTGCACTTACACATCATGGAATTCTGTCATATTACCCTAGACAGACAGACTGACATCCATGTATCTTTTTTTC